>NC_142800.1:5376118-5567784 GCF_049724085.1 Artemia sp. Qi Xiang Cuo | reverse complement strand
TTGAATTCTTGGCATTTTTACTTAGAAAATTTCGGGGTTTTGGAATTGATTCCATTACATATCATCCTTCCCATTCTTAACGATGTCCTCATCGTTGTGTTATCTTTCTCTCTATACTTTCAAATTTTGGTTTTTTTTTAAAAGAATTTAATTTTATTATTTTTTACTTGATTATTCTTGTTTTGGTAATATTCATATATATTTTTTTCATAACCCTGATTGCTCTACTAGATTATATATATATAACAACATTACTTTAAAGTCCATCACCCATTCACTCTATTTGGCGAAAGGGCCAAAGAGTTTCTATTCACTAACACATTAGGTTATATGCTTACATAGTAATTATTATTTCCTCCACCTAACACTAAGTTTGCCTTCACCTGATACGATTATCTTATCACTGAAAATGGTACATAGTTGTCTTTTCTAATACTTGACTATACTTCCACCTGACGCTATAATGACACAATTCTATTTTTATTCCTTCATATGATATACTAATACTTCTACTTGGTTTTAACTAACTAGGTTAAACTTAATGACTTACGTGGTAATTAAAAGAACTTTGTTGTTTAACATGGTATATATTCGCTACTCCTAATGCTAGTTTATGCTTCCCACCTGACGCTCTATTGGTACGATAAGTATCTGACTTCAAAATCTTCTAACTACATCAAAAAATCTAATTATAATGCACTGATATGTACGAATTAAAATAATTTGCAAGAAAAATTTACACGTTAATAGGTTTAAATTTAATGTTTGATTGCAACACTGAGTCTATGTAACTTACACTTATTTTCATTTGTGTTACGAAAAGTTTTTCTATATTCACTAGAGTTATAAGTTGGATACATAAGGTTTCACACTTACTTCATCATTCTACGTGTCTATAATACTCACATACGTTATCACTCTTACTTTGGGCTTCTATTCAATTAATTACTAGGTTGGCTAATTGTTTATGGTTTGTCTTCTTGGTGTTTCGCTTTTGTCACTTGTTGCTTGGGATGAGCGTTTGCATTGTTCATAAGTATGACTATTGCACAAAATTGTCCGTGCCTGGTTGGTCTTGTGAAATACGCGGGTTTGATCTCACAGGGATGTTGGAATGTCTATTGAGTACATATTACTTGGGGAGTTGATTACATGAAATGGGTATTTTGATCGCCGGCTTGGTAGTCCTTCTTGGACACTTTTGTTTTTGTGAAAATCTAATGCTCGTACAGTCTGTGTTTCCCGTAAATTGTTCACGTTCAGTCAATATCTTGGACTATGGGCTGTGTTACAACATTTAACGTTAACTATGGCAGGATCAAAACTTGATCTTATGTCCTTGGCTCGACGCATTGTCTTTGACTTCTGGTTAAATGATACACAATTATTGAGGGCTTAATATGGAGATTAAAACAACAATAACTGGTTGGTTCTTTTCTTTGAACACTTCGTTTTGGGAAAAATTTAAGCACGTACAGTTTATATTTCCCATTAAATTGATCATGTTTGGTTCTTCTTCTCATGGAGGATGGTTTGGTTTTGCGACATCTAATAATGATTGGATAGAGTCAAAACTTTAGACCTTTGATGGTTAACATATTGTCTCTAATATGGAGCTTAATATATATATTCTTTGAGGGACTGACTTGAGGGTTACTCTTGGTGTTTCGAACACTAAATCTTAAGGCCACTGCCGTCTAAGGATAGTGATCGACGGTCTCTACGTAGTTTTACGACGTTGCGGTCGAGGTGGTTCTCTAGGTAATTATTAATTCAGATATATACGTATATGTGGGGTTCTTGGTTTGCCAATATTGTTTGAGATAATGTTACCTGGTACTAGGCTTGGGTGACTTGGAATGTCATCAGAATATTTTCTTCAGGGACTTTTTTGGTGAGTAGTTATCGGTGGTTGACGAATGATGAGAGTAGATGCTACTGGGTTGTATCCGTGTTGCTTGCTGGTACACCAATAATTAATTTGCACTGGTTACTCTGCTTCCTAGAATATAAATATCTGGGCAGAATCATATGTTCTTTACAATTACACAAGTTACAACCCATACAGTAATAATATACAACTTACATAATACCATGCGGGGACTATTTTATAAATAATAGTCGTGATTAGACATATGAATAATATCAATTTTAGTATGGGTACGATTAAATTCGACGATAGAGCAACTAAGGGCAACTCTCATGCTTTTACATGTATGTTGCAGCAATCACTAGATTACTGTGATATAAGCAAAGTTATTATAGGACAAAGGATTATGTTTACAAAAAATAACACTATAAGATTTGCAAGATTTGGTGACTATATGTATACATGTACACATGTGCATTTGGCACATGTTCTATATTCAATGCATTTTTAAATGTTATTCAACACTCATCTACTTTAGCATTTAATTTTCTATTCTGCTACAACTTGCGAGATAGATTACATGGTTTTTATTAGAGGTCTCGATTTACTATAAAATTTTCAAATCTCTACTGTTTATGCGCGTCTACGCTGCCCAAGAAATATATCTTGGCATCTGCATGGGCTTGCACGAAAGAAACAAGTGAGAATTGGTGACTGGACATGGCACGAATGAGGACCTCTACTCCCATTCGCTTGATTATGTCCTCCCTTATTTTTTGCTTAAGGGTTATCAGGGAGTTCTGGGTTTAGGTTTTGCATCTCACTCGGCTCGATGTGATCTGACTTTGCTCTTTTTCTACGTGTTATTCTCAACACTCTTTCGTAACTTAGGGTTAATAGCATTCTTATAGTCAGAGAGATCATGAACACGAATCCTACCGTCAGGAGGATATTCCATCAAAAATTTGTTGAGAATAGTCCATATCTACTTTCTACATATGTCAATCTTTGGTTTTCATTGGTGAAGAGGGGAATCTGAGAGTCTAAGGCTTCTCTTATTTTTGTTAGTGGTAAGGTTCCTTTGACATTCTCCATTTTTGACCATATTCTGGTTTTTACTTCTTCATTTTCAATGTTGGGAATTGTATATGATAAATGTACTGCTTTAAAATTGACCACTTTGGGGCTTATTATATTCGTGCTGGTGGTTATCAGAGGTGTTTGTACTGTGGCTTCTTTAGTTACCAGTCGGCATCCTTGCTTTATGGTTATCGTACCTACATCCTGTAGTAGTAATTCGGTTCTGTAGCTTGGATCCATTCTTTCTGTGTTATTATAACAAGAGATAGTCCCGACTGTTTCTTTTGGAACAGAAAATAGCCATAGATCATTTCTAAGATGAATAAATATTTCTCGTTTAGTACTACCTATTAGTGCTTCGCATGAATTTGGAATTTCCTCTTGTTGAGTCTCTTTTAAGAATATATCCAACATACATTATCCGGGTTTTACATTATAAATGGGCAGTGTTAGTTGACATACTAGGTTTTTGAATGCTACACATTCCTTGAGGTCCTGTGGATTTGCTAAGGCATATTTCCTCCTATCCTGATCGACTAGCAGGAAATCCGCTTCGGGGGTAATAGTCACGAACTAATTAGTTCTACCTATATTGGCTGGAAACATAGAAATCTTATATAAGTCATATATTGATTGTTGATTTATTAACGGGATTGTTATTACTGCAAATAATTGTTCATTTATTTCTGTGATGTGAACCTTCAGCTTGGTGTAATAGTGGAATAAGTTTGCTACTTCCGGTTCTGTTGGTAGATGTAATCCGAACGTTAAATGCGTTTTTATTTCCTCCAAGATACTTTTTAGGTTCGAAGGATCCACTAGGTCATACGACAAGGTTCCTCCGGTAAGGGCAAATAATGCAAATTCAAATTTGCTAACATCAGTTACCAGGTTAAGTAAAGACATTGTCACTATGTCCAGTGATACCATGGTGATGCTTGAATCGGTAATCACACGATCTACTTCGTTTTTTAAATAATTCATTATATTTACTGTTTTTGATATTTTCTTCGAGATTGCCTCAATTTTGTCTCTCTGGTAATTGGCTATACTGTCTTGTATTTTTTGGACATGTAAGGTCACGTTCATGGCATTATTTAGTTTTCCTACGTTTTCCCTGAGGATATTTAGGTCTTCTTCAGTTGAAAGACCGAATAAGCACGAGGCTAGTTCTCCCAAGATTGGTATTAGACTAGCTGATTTTCGGTATTTCTTCTTCGAAAAAATACTTCTAAGATTCTCGTTGTACTTTATTTTTAACTTTTGTATTTCTGTATTGCACAATTCATATTGTGCTTGGAGTCTCTGTCCATAGAATATTAGGAAAGATTGGTGAATCGATATTCTTAGAGAGTTTTTCTCTTTTAGCTCAGGTAATGGTTCAATATCTTCTCTTGCTGGCTCATCGGCCATTGCTAATCTAGCACAAGTACGTTTACTGTCTATTGTCCAACATTTTTTGTGTGGGTAATCGTCTTCTTCTTCTTTCTTAGTTTTATTTTTCCTTTCCCCTGGTTGAATCGCTTGTACTTTTATGGTTTTTTTTTCGTTTTGCCTTGCGGGTTGTCTTGCTACAACGCATATTTTAAATACTCCAATCGACTGGGTGCTGTAATGCATGGGTCCTGTTGACCATGTCCATTTTGTAAGTATCGTTGGTCTTAGATAAGTTAGTGTGGTCAAATATCTAGGTACTTTCTTGCTAAGTGCGCTCATTTCGGTGATTGTGCTCGTCGTAGATTCTGACATTGAAGATTGTATATCTCTCACTGGGGTCTCATATGTAGGCGTGGTTGTCTTGGTGTCTTTTCCTTTTCCTTCTGTAGGACTTTTACTCTTATCATCTCTTTGGGTGTTTGAGAATTTTAATTCCTTTAGGTTAATAATTTGTCTGTAGTCTTTTTCCTTCGTGAGTTTTGATAATATTTGTTTTGTAATATTTTGTTCGGCATGATTTTGCCATAATTCCTTGAGGAAAGTCCATAGGCTCGGTAATTCATTTAGCATGGTGTAATTTCCATCATAGAGTTTATTTTTCTTAGAAGTTGTCAAAAGGGAATCGGTAGTATATTTTGCTGTGGTATATTCGTCTATAGATCGGTCTATACTGCTTAATTCTCTTTTTCTCCTGTTTCCTATATTGTTAGTTCCTAGAGCTTTGTCGATTTCTGCCATTTTCTTGTCAAAATCGTCTACTATGAATTTCGACTTTAGTTTGGGAAGAATGGGAGGTAGATTTCCTGTATTTTCCTTGTGGTGCATATCCTTCGTGGCCTGCAAGCTTTTGTCCGATCTTAAGAATTGGAATATGGAATCCTTTAATTCATTGGTGTTTTTCTCCAGTCTCATTACCTGTTGAAATAGGGTTTCAAACGGTTTGGGATCCAGTTTCATAAATATTTTCCAGGCATTGTGGCTTGCAAGTAATGAGTTCTCATGTTTGAAGATTATTCCATGTTTTACAACGTCTTGGGCTATAGTTTGAGAAATGAAGATTGTTATGACCTTTGTTATCCACATCCTTTTTGCTGTTTCTGGAATTAATATTTCATTAGACATTATACAGGAACACTTCTTATGATTGATAATTGAACGAGAATTTATATTTTTATTATTTGTCCTCTTTCTTTTTCATTAGAGATGAAGACAAGGTACTAATGATATTGTATTTATGTTGTTTTTTTTTAATAATTTTCGTCGTCCAAAGGAAACAATATGAGATTTAGGTTCATGGTCGTACAATTCGTCACTACAAATTGTATGGTTATCATACTGTTGATTCTTAGGCTGGGGGGGATAGGTATTTTCATTACTTTCACGTAAGAATTTGATTGTTTTCACATAAGAGTGATTGAGTTAACTTTAATTATTTTGATTGTTTCAGCTTTTTTGTTTTCTTGGTTACTTTTGATTTTGATTGATAAGTTTTAATTCTTTTAAAAACAATTTCATTTCTTCTCGATCTATATAGTACACTCTTTGGATTATACAGGTACTGTTTGTAATATTTTACTTCTTGGAGGGGGTCATGTTTCCCTTGATATTTTACAGAGTTTGGATTTCCTTCAATCTTGTAAACTAATTTTTGCTTTTTACATTTGTCGAGGAGTAGTAAATCTGTCTGGCAAGGACCTTTAACATACCAGTACCGGATTTTATATTGTTTTTGTAATTTCCTAATTTCATGTTGAATAAAATGGAGGTATTTTCCCTTTCTACCATTATATTTGATTCCTAATTTGCCTCTCGCTGGCCGATATTTTGGGGTGTTTGCGAGATTTAGACCGAACTCATAAGATTTTACGTCAAATTTTCTTAAATCATACTTAACGTCCCATTTTTTCGCGAAGACTTCCTCCCCTGACTTATTCACGACAATCATTGCAGCCGAGTATATGACGTTTTCTTTTGCATGTCTGATACATATGTACTCCGTATGAATAATTGCTTTGGCTGTTTCTTTATTTGGTCTTTTCAGAACATTTCAGAACAATGGCCAAAAGGAGGTAGTTTATATTGACTTTTGTCTAGTTAACTTTTTCAAGATTGGTTATAGCCATGGTACACTCTAGGTCGAGGTCAAACTACCTTTTCAGCGGCATTTCCTCAATACATCGGGTACTTATTCATTCGACCGTAATTCGAGTCATCTGAGCTTCATATTAACCAATTTTGAGTGAAAAACAAGGTAACTTCAGGTTGAGGTTGAACTACTTTTTCACCGGTGCCACCTTGCACCTGGTTATTTGTATGTTCGAACATATGTTCATTCCTAAAGTTCCGTACTCTAGTTTAACGACTTTGCGGTCGCGTTATAGGCATTAAAGTACAAAGACCTTCAAGAAACTACCTTTTTGTCAATATATTGATAATGCATTTAGATCTCGTGATATTTACTCTAATTCATCTTTCCCTAAATATTAATACAATACTGTTTTATAATGCATTTTTTTAATTATGATAATAATCGATTTTCATAGTTATAACACTTCAGGTAATATTATGGGGTTCTTTCATCATTCATTTCAACGAGATTATATATATATAAAGTTTTTCCCTCTGAGGTTGAGTTTTAATTTCAATATGGTTGCATCATTCGGCAGTGCCGCCTTTGAATTTGGAGATGCAAGCATATCCGGAAGTCGATAATTTTCCCATGATGAAACATTTGGGCTGAGAAATTGGAGTTCAAATACTATATCATTTTCACCGTTTTCAGGTATATTTAGGTACATTAAGTACACTAATAGTTGGTTTGGGAG
The DNA here is from genome assembly GCF_049724085.1 of Artemia sp. Qi Xiang Cuo. Taxonomy (NCBI): domain Eukaryota; kingdom Metazoa; phylum Arthropoda; class Branchiopoda; order Anostraca; family Artemiidae; genus Artemia; species Artemia sp. Qi Xiang Cuo. Next base: position 5,560,572 of record NC_142800.1, on the reverse strand, counting down.
GTGCAGGCCTTCCAAAGTGGCGGTTATGTCATTCCTTTGCATATTTTGACGAATGACTTTCCGGCACAACTGAGATAATGACAATGGGTCATTTATTATCTTTACTATAGAGAAACTTAAGTTTACGTGTGAATGGCAACAGCACAGCTGCTCACGCACGACTACGTCTAACCCAGGGACTATTTTTCTTCCAAAATTTTCATCTTCTTGGAAGAAATTCAGGGTTATTTTCTTTATGTCTTTATATTCTCTTGGGGTAACTTGAAAAACTGCGGATCCCATTGAAGGGTTTATCGGATTTAGATACGTGTTATTTACGCAATTGACGTATAGGATTTTAAGAAAGCTTTCACCTTTTAACATATGTCCTTGGTCTATTAATATGTAGAGAAACTTAATGGGCCAAATTGTAGTTATGTTATTATCATCTTGATCGTACCACATATTGTCGGCGATATATTCAACAACGAGCTATACATTGTTGATGGGATATATTGTATTAAAGTTCGGAGGGCCAGATTGGCACTTCGTCTAGCGTGCTCCAGTATTTGTATCATCTCACGTGCGCTAAAATTATAAAACACTAGGCTTGCCGTTAATCTAAGGATGATTCTTCGTTCCAACCTTGTCTTTTGAGATTTTAGAAGATAATATAGTTTTGGACAGTCAATATTTTCTACTGCTTTAATAAGTTCCTCTTCTTTCATTAATTTGTCGACAAGTCCCCAGTCTCTTAGTGGAGCATTAATATCGTCTACGCTATGTCTTATCTTAAGATTCCAAAAGATTACATTTTCTCGTTTATGATTATTTAATTGTTGGTGGTTTGGGTGTCTTATCATGGTTACGTTCTTCGATTATTCTACTAGATCTTAGGCTAATATAAGCAACATACCGTATGGTTGCGTATTCCGGCGTTTCCCTTAACCCGTGGTTGAGGGTTAGTTACACACCGTATCTGGAAATGTGTTCTTATGTAAAATTTATCAGTAATTGTGAAATAACTTAACTTAATATAAAAATGGTTAAGGCATAATAATAGATTAGTCAGGTGCCTTCAATTTGATGATATCTGTTATTATTTTTAGCTGTTTTTAGTTGGTTCCTCTAATTTATGGTATTTAACTTTCACTGTTATCCATGGGTTCCTTTTCCTACTTGAGTTGATCTTCGTAAGAAATACCTTGGCACGGTGTCCGACCACGAAATTTAATCACTCGCGCTCCAGCACCTCTCCAACGCATACCCCACGCATCGAAATTTTTGTCCATTTTTGTTCCGTATTCTTGAATAATCACTTGTCTTATCACATTTTCTTCTAATGTTGGGAGCTAGGTAGGGTAATTTTTGCGGGTTAGCATTTTCATTAGTCTTTTGGCATTTTTCTTTATTCTAGTTGTATATTGTAGAAAATACTTCTCCAGGGTGTCTGCCCACAAAATAATCAACTGTGTGCCTACACATTGAATAAGCATTCTCCACGTATCGGATTTATAAGGTACCACCCGTTACGACCGCTGACCAACGAGTTCCCCTGTTATGGGGTCATTTAATTTGACTATAATTTATAGCTATCTTTATTCATCGTTCACTTCCTAGTTGGGTAGTAACTTGTCATAGGTAGCCTGAGACCAGTCGGGAGGCAGAGGGATAGTATACACGACCTCCACCTGACCGTCAAATCTTTTCACGGTTGAGGGTTTATTTGTTTAAGAAGTTTGACGAGTGGGCATTTGTAATACTTGCCAAGCAACGTCTTGTTGTGCAATCAAGTCTCGTATCCACGTAACTCTTTTTCTTAACAGAGGGTGAAAGTCAAGTGATTGCATGGTGGGATAATATACACCATGCTCATCCTTGGCTCTAACTTCCTATGGTTGGGGGTCCATCCGTTTTCACTATTATACGTCATGTGGATATTTGAGTCATTTTTCCTATACTGTTTTAAGGTATTTTATGGTGTTGTCCGCTGACGGTTATTTCATTTTTTTTTTTTGAATTAGAATTGCCATGTATGCTGTGCTTTTATTAATTCTTGAGGGAAGAAAAAAAAATTTTATTGTCACCTTGGAAGCGTATAAGATATTACTACTGACTTTTAGTTGAAAATATCCTTTACCTGGTTAAAGCGGGGTTTTGGGCTTAAGTAGTTATGTAAAGGGTCGTATTATATTGTTCGTTAGTATGTTCTAGTTAATGCTACATATCGGTTTGAGGGAAACTCTGAAGTTTTCTGTTATAACTTTAATGTGGCATCCAATTTTCATATTTATCGAACCATTATTTGCAACAAAAAAAAATTCTTAAGTAATCTATGGTTAACGAGGCAATTCTTTATTTTTAAACAGACTTTTTTTTTTAAATATCCATAGCTTCAATCGATTTCGTCAAGGTCCTTTTTTGGAAAATATATTCTTATTTTTTAATAATTTCGAAAATCCAGCTGTTAGGCTGTAATGACTTTTCGTTTATCTTTATGTTTTATTTACCTGTGATGTGACAAAGGTATCTATTTATTCACTTTCATCAGCTTAGTATATGCTTAATTAATTGGAGGAAAGCGAGTCGAAGAGTAACTCATTTACTATTAAGGTGTCAGATCATCCCTCCCCTGTGGCGGAGTTGACGCCACGTGGCAGTGATACTTATTAACCAGCGCGGTGTTACTTAAAAGTTTCATAGCTATTCATAAGCCATATGAATTTAATTCTTTTATATTTCCCAAATGAAAATTAAAATATATTCGTTGATGCCATACTTTGCTGCCACGAAGATGCCGCACGAATGAGGGGGGGGGGGCTCATAAATTTGATTAGAATATCACTTATAATTTCTGTAATTTTTTTTGTATTTTATCGCTGTGATCTTTAGTAGGTTATCCTTCTGTAAGAGCTTGATTCAGGGAGAAAGTTTGATAATTTATCCTTGTTAATTTAGGGTCTTCGAAACATATGTCCGAGCAAAGGGCTGAATTACCTCGCAGGTGTTGTAATCTATTTTTGGGCTTCTGCTTTCACTTAATTGCATTAGAAATTACCCTTCAGTTATTCATGCTTCGTGTAAATGTTCGTTTTGTTCTATCAATTTTAGTTAAGTACTCACTAGTGAGTGCACATTCTCCGAACTCTTAAATACTGTGCTTTACACAAGGCTTGAATTTTGTGAATAACATGTGGTTTAATGTGTCATATTGCTTATTGGGGGAATTAAGGATTAGCAGGGACCTGAGGTCGTAACTGGCTTATAAGGTTAGTAAACATTATTAAATACTGTCTTGTGATATGAGTATTTGTGACTAACGTCAATTTTTGGAAGGACTCTCTTCTTTTTGCATTAATTGGTTATTCTGCATATTTATTGCTGTTATATTCTTTTGTGGGAAAGATTTTTTCATAGTTACAATTCTAACACAATATTTCGCTATTTTTTAAATTTTGACAGTTAATTGTTACTTAAATTGTTTGGGTTTGAATTCTTGGCATTTTTACTTGGAAAATTTCGGGGTCTTGGAAATTGATTCCATTAAATATCATCCTTCCCATTCTTAACGATGTCCTCATCGTTGTTTTATCTATCTCTCTATAGTTTAAAATTTTTTTTTTTTTTTCAAAATAAATTAAAATTGGGCACGGTTTTTTTTTTTTTTTTTATAATTTAAATTTTGCACGTCTAAATTAAATTTTTTTTTTTATTTTAATGGGAATTAAGCTTACTAAAATTTTGCACTAAAAAGCATGCACAATAAATGGCACTTTCAAAGCATGCACAAGTAAATTATAAGTCTACAAGATATCACACTTTTTCCTATGTTTAATATTTATCAATAGTCTTTTTTTTTTGTTTTGTTTTTTCCTTATGTTTTTGCTCCTTTAAAAAGGCCGCGCCAATTCTAATGGGGGGGTTTCTCTTAAAAATATGGTTGAGGGGGTTTCTTTTAAAAATATAATTGTACTTATGTATACTGATGTTTCCTAATACGGAGATTCAAATTAATTAATTCAATGGGGGAATATCCACGCCCTTGGCTGACGGTTCGCGTGTGGCCTTCCTGAGTGGAGGCGGGGTTTCTAGAGTGGGGAGCTTAATCTAGGAGTACATGTAGGGAGCTTATATTAACGGCTATACTGAGTCGAAATCAGACTGATAAGTTTCAGTTTCCCTTAGGAGCGAGTGGAGCCACAAGGACTAACAAACTTGAGAAATATTAACATAGGGAGAATAAAATAAGAAAGTAATGCATTTATTGTTACTCACATAATTGTCGCAGAGCTTCGGTTATATCAACACACTTGTAATACAGGACACTAATATAAAATTGTCATCTGGTGAAACGTTACACAAAAGTTAATACACTGACAAAAGGTTCTCTCGAAAGTTTAATTTGAATAGATTCACATAAGATTGCAATAAGACTGAAAAAAGACTGCACAAGACTGAAGTAAGACTGCAAAAAGACTCCAATAAGACTGGCCCAAAAACTGCTAAGTTCTAGCTATCTACTTTTCCCAATTTCGCCGGAGGTTACGTTCGGGCGTTACTAACAAGTATATTTTACAGTCCCCATTGGCTGCACTATTTGTCCTACTTCCCTATTGGGCAGTGCTGTACCAATCAGCTATTTGAATTTAACTAGATTTTGATACGATTTATTACTCTCTAAGACTTCACTTTGGAATTTTTCTGAGTTGAACAAAGTTTGTACTCTATAATTAAAGCCAGCTGTATATTCTTGCATTGTATCTAAAGAAAATATTTTTAAAGCTTCACCTTGTAATTATAGCGGAATATTTAGTTTTATTTTTGTATCTCAAGAAAATATTTGTAAGGTTTATACCTTGTAATTAGAGCGGAACATTTCGTTTTATTTCTTATCTCAAGAGACCATCTGTCGATCGTTTGGAATTACCATATCAAAATTTAGATTACATGGTTGGTTACATTGTCAAGTGAAATTGGTTATTCTGCATATTTATTGCTGTTATATTCTTTTGTGGGAAAGATTTTTTCATAGTTACAATTCTAACACAATATTTCGCTATTTTTTAAATTTTGACAGTTAATTGTTACTTAAATTGTTTGGGTTTGAATTCTTGGCATTTTTACTTAGAAAATTTCGGGGTTTTGGAATTGATTCCATTACATATTTTTTTTTTTTTTTTTTTTTTTTTTTTAAGAAAGTAAAACCAGAATAACCAATTTCACTTGACAATGTAACCAATCATGTAATCTAAATTTTGAGATGGTAATTCCAAACGATCGACAGATGGTCTCTTGAGATAAGAAATAAAACGAAATGTTCCGCTCTAATTACAAGGTATAAACCTTACAAATATTTTCTTGAGATACAAAAATAAAACTAAATATTCCGCTATAATTAAATCCAGCTGCATATTCTTGCATTGTATCTAAAGAAAATATTTTTAAAGCTTCACCTTGTAATTATAGCGGAATATTTAGTTTTATTTTTGTATCTCAAGAAAATATTTGTAAGGTTTATACCTTGTAATTAGAGCGGAACATTTCGTTTTATTTCTTATCTCAAGAGACCATCTGTCGATCGTTTGGAATTACAATCTCAAAATTTAGATTACATGGTTGGTTACATTGTCAAGTGAAATTGGTTATTCTGCATATTTATTGCTGTTATATTCTTTTGTGGGAAAGATTTTTTCATAGTTACAATTCTAACACAATATTTCGCTATTTTTTAAATTTTGACAGTTAATTGTTACTTAAAGTGTTTTGGTTTGAATTCTTGGCATTTTTACTGAGAAAATTTCGGGGTTTTGGATATTGATTCCATTACATATCATCCTTCCCATTCTTACCGATGTCCTCATCGTTGTGTTATCTCTCTAATGGGGGGGTTCCCTTAAAAATATGGTTGTGGGGGTTTCTTTTAAAAGTATAATTGTACTTATATCTCCTGATGTTTCCTAATGCGGAGATTCCAGTTAATTAATTCAATGGGGGAATAGCCACGCCCTTGGCTGACGGTTCGCGTGTGGCCTTCCTGAGTGGAGGCGGAGTTTCTAGAGTGGGGAGCTTAATCTAGGAGTACATGTAGGGAGCTTATATTAACGGTTATACTGAGTCAAAATCAGACTGATAAGTTTCAGTTTCCCTTAGGAGCGAGTGGAGCCATAAGGACTAACAAACTTGAGAAATATTAACATGGAGAGAATAAAATAAGAAAGTAATGCATTTATTGTTACTCACATAATTGTCGCAGAGCTTCGGTTATATCAACACACTTGTAATACAAGACACTAATATAAAATTGTCATCTGGAGCAACGCTACGCAAAAGTTAATACACTGACAAAAAGTTTTCTCGAAAGTTTATTTTGAATAGATTCACATAAGATTGCAATAAGACTGAAAAAAGACTGCACAAGACTGAAGTAAGACTGCAAAAAGACTCCAATAAGACTGGCCCAAAAACTGCTAAGTTCTAGCTATCTACTTTTCCCAATTTCGCCGGAGGTTACGTTCGGGCGTTACTAACAAGTATATTTTACAGTCCCTATTGGCTGCACTATTTGTCCTACTTCCCTATTGGGCAGTGCTGTACCAATCAGCTATTTGAATTTAACTAGATTTTGATACGATTTATTACTCTCTAAGACTTCACTTTGGAATTTTTCTGAGTTGAACAAAGTTTGTACTCTATAATTAAATCCAGCTGCATATTCTTGCATTGTATCTAAAGAAAATATTTTTAAAGCTTCACCTTGTAATTATAGCGGAATATTTAGTTTTATTTTTGTATCTCAAGAAAATATTTGTAAGGTTTATACCTTGTAATTAGAGCGGAACATTTCGTTTTATTTCTTATCTCAAGAGACCATCTGTCGATCGTTTGGAATTACAATCTCAAAATTTAGATTACATGGTTGGTTACATTGTCAAGTGAAATTGGTTATTCTGCATATTTATTGCTGTTATATTCTTTTGTGGGAAAGATTTTTTTCATAGTTACAATTCTAACACAATATTTCGCTATTTTTTAAATTTTGACAGTTAATTGTTACTTAAATTGTTTGGGTTTGAATTCTTGGCATTTTTACTTAGAAAATTTCGGGGTTTTGGAAATTGATTCCATTACACTAAGGCCACTAAATAGTCAGGGCTGGAAGGCAACTATATGCTTGAAGAATCACAATATATGTCAGGAGTAGAATTTTTAATATTGTCAAAAGATGAAGTCTTAATGAGAAAAATTTGGCCTCTATTTCATCCGGGAAATTTATTCAAGATTTTTCCCTTCCCTAAGGATAAACCTACTTCGTCCTAGATATTTCTGTGACTTTAAGTGTATTCAAAAGTTTCTACGGAAATTTCAAAAAGTATGCAAGAAACTGATGGATCAATCCTTTTCTTTTTTCAATCTTCTTTTTCACAGTTTAAGCGCAAATCTTAGTTCAGGTTGTTTTCTTCTCTGTCTATAAAGAAGGGGGAGACAAATCGCGATTGTCAATGCCGCTAGAAAGCATGATTTAAATACACATAGAAGATAAAATATAACACTTCTCTTAGCTAGCGTCAGAGACAATTACTTCACTGATTAGGATTGTCATAAGAAAAATTGGGGTAATGGAACGAAAAACCGAAATTTAAATTTTTAGATTATGCTTTTAAGATTATGAATGGAGATATTATAGACTTAATTTTATATACTGGCTGATTTTAAAAATCAAATTACTTTTTTTTTATTTGCATTGAACTTCACTATAATTTATATTGATTCAATATTTTTGTATAGCTCCTGTCTGCCTAAACGTTAATTTCAAGGAAGCAAACAAAATAGATAATCTTATAAATTTTTTTTTTTAATCAGTCTCTTTATTTTAACTAAATGTATTATACATAGTTTTTGCAGTATTTTTTATACACAGCTTTCAGTACTTGTTAAGAATCCATTAAACACGTGGGAAAGACCGCATCAAAATCTCAAAGATGCTTAAAGAAAAACAGGTTTTCGCTGCATATTGGGGTAATGCTCACTCCTTGACAAAGATTTAAACTTTAGTTTTTTGGGGTTGAAGGGGAAAAATAGGGGGCGAACCCAATCATATACGTAATAATATCTTTTCGTTTTAAGGTTTGATGTTGCTCCTTACTTTCAGTTGAATAACTTTTTTTTACTTAATTTCTGATTGTTTTTTAAATAATGGTGGGAAATCCATACTCCTTACGTTCAGTTAAACAAATTTCTTTATTTAATTATGTTAAAGCCCCGTCTACTTTTAGGTGTTCGTGTTTTGTAATTAATTTAATTTGTTCTTTATTTTTTCTTGGTCTTGATAAAAACAAATTTTTTTCTCATTATACTAATTTTCACATTTTTTTAAAGGTTGTTATTGGCAAAAAGCTTGAGAACCACTCGAGTAGCCGAAGGAGACGGGGGGGGGGATAAATACTCACAAGAATAAAAGTGAAAATACTAAGGCCACTAAATTGTCAAGGCTGGAAGGCAACTATACGCTTGAAAAATCACAGTATATGTCAGGAGTAGAATTTTTAATATTGTCAAAAAAATGAAGTCTTAATGAGACAAATTTGGTCTTTATTTCATCCTAGAAATTTATTCAAGATTTTTCCCTTCCCTGGGAATAAACCTACTTCGTCCTAGATATTTCCGTGACTTTAAGTGTATTCAAAAGTTTCTACGGAAATTTCAAAAAGTATGCAAGAAACTGATGGATCAATCCTATTCTTTTTTCAATCCTCTTTTTCACAGTTAAAGCGCAAATCTTAGTTCAGCTTGTTTTCTTCTCTGTAAAGAAGGGGGAGACAAATCGCAATTTTCAATGCCACTAGAAAGTATGATTTAAATGCATATAGAATATAAAATATAACACTTCTCTTAGCTAGCGTCAGAGACAATTCAATTCAATTGAATTAATTCAATTTAATTTGTTCTTTATTTTTTCTTGGTCTTGATAAAAACTAATTTTTTTCTCATTATGCTAATTTTCACATTTTTTTAAAGGTTGTTATTGGCAAAAAGCTTGAGAATTACTCGAGTAGCCGAAGGAGAAGGGGGGGGGGGATAAATACTCACAAGAATAAAATTTAAAATACTAAGGCCACTAAATTGTCAAGGCTGGAAGGCAACTATATGCTTGAAGAATCACAATATATGTCAGGAGTAGAATTTTTAATATTGTCAAAAAAATGAAGTCTTAATGAGACAAATTTGGTCTCTATTTCATCCTGGAAATTTATTCAAGATTTTTCCCTTCCCTGGGAATAAACCTACCTCGTCCTAGATATTTCCGTGACTTTAAGTGTATTCAAAAGTTTCTACGGAAATTTCAAAAAGTATGCAAGAAACAGATGGATCAATCATATTGTTTTTTTCAACCCTCTTTTTCACAGCTAAAGCGCAAATCCTAGTTCAGCTTGTTTTCTTCTCTGTCTGTAAAGAAGGGGGAGACACATCGCAATTTTCAATGCCGCTAGAAAGTATGATTTAAATACATATAGAGATTTAGCTAGCGTCAGAGACAATTACTTCAATGATAAGGATTGGCATAAGAAAAATTGGGGTAATGATTCGAAAAAAAAACGAAATTTAAATTTTTAAATTATGCTTTTAAGATTATGAAAGCATACTTGTAGACTTAATTTAATATTCTGGCTGATTCTCAAAATCAAACTTACTTTTTTTTTTATTTGCATTGAACTTCACTATAATTTATATTGATTCAATATTTTTGTATAGCTCCTGTCTGCCTAAACTTCGATTTCAAGGAAGAAAACAAAATAGATAATCTTATAAAAAAGTTTTTAAATCAGTCCCTTTGTTTTAACTAAATGTATTATACATAATTTTTACAGTATTTTTCATACACAGCTTTCAGTACTTGTTAAGAATCCAGTAAACACGCGGGAAAGACCGCATCAAAATTTCAAATATGCTTAAAGAAAAACAGGTTTTCGCTGCACAGTGAGGTGATTCTCACTCCGTGACAAAGATTTAAACTTTAGTTTTTTGGGGTTGAAGGGTTACAAAAAGATAACTAGTTTATGTTAGTTTACGTATTTAACATATGCTATGTTTTATCCCCCCCCCCCTATTGTTCAAATGTATAGCCCAAATTTGTTTCTGAACTATTATATTTTCATCCTATTTTGTTTTATTTCATTAGCATTACCGAAACTTCACTTATTGCGTGTTTGCTGGATTCTCAACAAGTATCCAGCTTTCTAATACATACAATTTCCCAAAATTATTAATAGTTTTACAAAAAGAGAATTTATTTCAGCATAGAATTTATTCTTATTTGCTCATTAAATTTCGTTGTTGAAGAAAAAAGCATCCATAAAATAAACCAAAATGTGCTTTAATTTGAGTTAAAAAAAGAACGGCGAGAAGAATTATAGAAGAGAAGTGAATGTAACCCTGTTCTCTGCTAAATAAAATGTGTGCTTGAATCAACTGTATACACTTATGTAACCGGGGAGAGAAGGATGTCATCAGAAATGTTTTTCCCAGGCTTCATCTAAAAATAAAAAAGTTAAGGATTTTCTGGAAAATAAAATTATTTCTTCAAATCTTTATTGAACCTTCTGCTTGACTTTTCCTGTAGAGGACCACGCACTACTGAGAGTAATATTGGCCCTGTCACTGCCACTTTATGGTGGCAGCTTACTACCACTTTATGGTGGATCGAAAACATCAATGTTCGTCAGCTTCCAGTATTAAGAAGGCAGTGGTACGCTATATTAAGTCGTAACACAGGGCTTTTGTTTCAAAACCAACTAGACAGTTTCCATCTTCTTTATTTAGAAACTAAGCAATACTGTAGGACGTTACATTGAACGTTTTCATTTTGATTTTGTGCCCAGATATATTCTTTTTCTGTCCTTTGGATAAGAGCTTAGAAATACTGGAAAAGCTCACATTTTATTTATGTCAGTGGAATACTCAGCATTAAAAAAAATTTAGCTTCCAAAGCAAGTGAAGATGTCTGCTCATTCTCAAGTTTCTTCTGTCCAACTGATCCGTAAAAGCAAAGCAATGTCCTTTTCTATTGTCGTATGCATTGGTTTTGTGCTGAAGACGTTAATGACCAGCCTAAAAGATGTTATTGTCTTGATCTGACAGCTTCTTGCAGCTTATAGATCCTCTGTAGATTTATTTATGAGTCCCTTCATACTGTTTGCAGAAATGTTGTGTGTATTTAAAAGGTTTTAGGTTTAAATCACTGGTATTCAAGAGCAAGGAAAAAGACAGAGGAGCAAAAATGTTTATAAGTGCAAGAAAAAGGGTAAAAGAAGGTTGAAAGAGTAAGGTAACAGAAAACAGCATTGACCTGCTCTTGCAGATTTAAGAAGCACCTTTTTTTAGTTGCAACATGATTATTACTTTGGTGCATATGTCTTTCGTCAGCTCTGTAAGATTTGGAGCGTATCAAAGGGCCGAAAGGTAAGTTGAAGTCCTTGTCCCACGATGAGACCACCAGCCTGTTTGAAATCAAATAATAGCTAGTACGGTTCTAGGCGTTTACCCACCCGGAAAACACCCTCCCAGAAAATATCCCCCAGAGAGAATACCCCCCCCCCCGAAAATATCCCCCGCGGAAAATCCCCCTTCCCGGAAAACACCCTCTGAACCCCCTCCCCTCACCCACGTAAAAGACCCACTGGGGGGGAATACCCCCCACAGAAAATACCCCCCCCAAAAAAAAATACCCCCCGTGGAAAATACCCCCCCCCCGCATAAAATACCCCCCCCCCCAGAAAAGACCTTCTGAGGGGGTATTTTTCACAGGGGGTCCAAGGGGGTATTTACTGGGAGGGGATATTTTTCAGCGGGTATTATCAGTGGGGGGGGGGATTTTCGGGGGGGATTTTCCGGAGGAGAATATTTTCCCCGGAGGTATTTTGTCTTTTTCCATGGGGGTATTTTCCGGGGGGGGGGGGGTAAACGCCGGCCACCAGCTAATACAGTAAGAACCCTTCTTCCGTACCCTTCTCTGTAAATAATTAGGATGCTATAATATGGCTTACGGGTGATCAGTTACGAGACAATCTTATAGATAATAAAACAATTTTTCTTTTTCTTTGTATTTTTTTAGGGGGGGAGAAGGGGTGATCTTTAAGCTTGACAGAGAATGTTCTATTTTCATGTCTAAGAGTCAGAAGTGATCGAATGGCAACCAGCTCACCTCCTTTGCCCTTTGTTTGCTTCCTGATCCCCTGAGTAACCCCTAAAGCCATCTGATAAAAATTTAGAGTTACCCATTTTTTTCAGAATAGTTCAAAGATTCAATAAAGCAACTTCAGTTGAATACACAACGTCCTTAGCCCCTGAAGCAGGAGCCATAAATAATGCAAGTTGTCTAGTATTTATACCTAGGCATATAATAGAAAATTGGAGCTTGTTTGATGTTGGACGTGCGATTTTCTCGAAATTCTTAGAGATCGTTTTCTGGGTGTAAACGATCAAATATTTTTTGTTGGAGGGAGGTGTAGAGAGCCAAAAGTTTTAACCAAGTTATCTTTATCCCTGCTCAGTTTGGGACCTGACAGCCGAAAATCTTTGGGACAACAGGAGCCCAAGCGAGTAACAAATTTCCGGGACGCAACTGACCCCCTCCAAATAAATAAGAGGGTAAAATTATTTTTTCATGATAATATTCTGCATTCTAGATACAGTTTTGTAAGATACAAAACTGTATCTGAGAAATAATTATATTGAATCTTTATTACTTTTTGGCATTAGAAGCCCCCATGAGAATTGAAATATTTAACGTCTAAGTTGTAAGCTAAATCCAAAGACGCTAAACGGTATGGTGTTGTCGACAGAGTGTATATGCTAATGTAGGGCAGTAAGGGTACTCATAGGTGGCAATGGTACTCATAGGAGTTCATAGGTGGCTGAAGGGGTGAAGGATTGCTGTTCAATTGGTGTCATCCCTAACAAAGAGCACCGGTACTAAAAATTAATCGCTAAATAAGTTTTTCCCGAACTTTCTACGATTATCCGTTTCAAATGAAAGCCCCTGAGTAAAAGTAATAAAACAGAGAAACATTGCTCTTTACCAAGTTAACGCTAACACGTTGAATGTGATCTGTTATTCTTTAAACAGTTTAACGGTTTAATCAGGAATGCTTTTTCCTAGTTGTTTTAAACTATCAAGGGGTACAGACTTTGGAAAAAAAAAATTATGTATACTTTTTTAAAGATCCAGATGCTTGTGGGAGGTATGTTTGTATATGTTTTGTATATATGTTTGTCATATTTCATATGACAACTGTGTTTTCATATGACTTGAGATATTTTTTTTATATTTCATATATGAATTACAAAACATCAAAATAAAAAAAAGCTGTGCTAATAAACAATTGTTAGTCAATGTACCAGAAATATTGAGCAGAAACTAATGTCATGGACCATGAAGAAACAAATCAAAATGTGACAGGTACCTGTCAAAATTTTACGAAGCAGTTGCTGATTGATTCTAGGGAATTTGACTTTGCTTAAGTCGAAGATCCAGTCCAATTTACTTGTCCTAAGGAGACTTGATTCAGTAGCTAGAAGAAATTCTTGACTGATGCTTTCTTTGTTAAAGAAATAAAATGAAGATTGTGTACTTAATTTCACATACAACAAATGCATCATAAAAAAGCTTTCTGGTGAACAAATTTGAGAAACAGCTCTTATCGGGCTGTCAACTCAGAAATTTTTCTTTGGGGATGCTGGAGGGAGTTTAGTTTCTTTTGAACTATGCTTTGTGATGTTTTTAAAACAAATTTATACAAGTGACTTATTATGTTATCCATAAACAGACAAAATTCCCAACACTCAAGATTTTACTCCTCTCCCTCCTCCCTTCAAATGAGAGGGATTTCCTAGGGCTTCGGAATCAGAACGTACAATCAAGCTTTCAACAAACATTCTTAAAAGAGAAATTAATACAATTTCGGCAGTTTTATATGAGTTAGAAAAATAAAAAGTAGCGTAACAAAAAATATACATTATAAGCGAGGCACGGGTCTTTAGCCATACCTCCTTAATTATCACCCCTCCCTAGAATTTAATGTTGGTATATGTTGTACCACTTTTGAATTATAAGTAATAATGCAACAAAAGTTCTAGTCGTCACCCACGTCTGCATTGTACATGAAATTGAAATAAATTTAACAAAGCAATCCTAGCATGGCTTGCCTCTTCTCGAATTCAAAATTATCGGGTACTCATGCACTTCAATAGCGACATCTGTTAGAGACAAACACTTCGACGTTGCCCTTATTGAAAAACTCAAACCAACAACTCATTTATTTTTTGTCTGTGGATAATAAACTACAAGGGCAAAAGGTCAAATCGTCTTGAGAAGGGCAGAAATGTAATAGCCGCACTTTTTAAAAGTTTGAAAAAACGTAACTGAAAAAGTCATTTTTTTTTTTTGGAGCTGAACGTATGGTAGATACAAAAACGAATGAAACGCCAATTTAAGGCCACTAGTAAGGGAGACCTGTTTGTTGAATTTTGGTCCTGTTGGATGAAATTTATTAGGTGAAAAGATCAAACGAAAAATGGATAGAAATTTTTACCGGTCCTTTCTGCTGCGAAGGTAGTTACGACGAAAGTACAGGACATCGCTTGGGTTCCTTTTCCACTTTGTTACGACAATTTTCCATCAAGGAATTTTTTTCTCAGGAATAGCAAAGACTTATCTTAGAGGTCAGACGCGGATTTTTACCTTTTCGCACTACTTCGATCGTTTTAACTGATCGATAAAACGCTAAAACGTTTTAACGTTTTAATGCAAAATAATTATAACACGACTTCGACTACTTGGTAAAAAAAATCAAGGGAACTGATTAGGTCTTGTTTGAGGTTTGAAATCCAAAGCCTTGGGACAACAAGAAACTCAGCCACTTTTGTGGAAGAAGTGTCTTGCCCTGTCCCAAGTTCACCCTTCACAGCAATGTTTATTTCAGAGACTGAATCACCGGAAAACGACAGTTTGCGACCGACTCTTTTCGGGTAGTCTTGTGTCAATTGAAGTTGTTTAACGTTAGAAAATAGAACTTTACGGTACTTAAAGACCTTGGAGGCCTGCATAATATGGAGCACTTTATTCATTTGAATCACAAGTGCTTTCTGTTAATTTTTTTGAGCTGCTTTACTAAGTCCAGTTGTGAAAGTACTTCGCTATTCTTCTGAATTCTTTAAGTACACAGTATACTTACATGTATTTGTGTCAGAGTATTTCATTATTAGTTTCAACAGTCTCTGGTACTAACGAAGTACGCCTTGACGTACTTCGGCCCCAGAAGGGCGTTGATATAAGAATACATTCGTCAAGCTATATATTTTAATTCTTCGTTTGTAGAAAAAATGATGAAGTATCCCCACCAGGACCGCAATTAAATTTTCAGGGTCGGTGCATAGGTGCAGTGCATAGGTTCAAGGCATAGGTGCGGAACAATTAGCCCTATCCTTTTTTTATTCTCTCTAGTCTTAGCCTTGCTAATGCCACGTCATTTGATACTCTTCTGTTTTGGTTCTGCCCCATTTTTGGCAACACGTTTCGCTTCACACGTGTCAAATAAGTCCTGCTTAGACTTATGGGAGCCCAGATTGTAATTTTGGTTGAAAATTTACTGAAAATTTTGGTTGAAAAATTTACTAGAAAATTTACTCCAGTAAATTTTTCAGACACTAGAGTACTGTGAACGAAAATACTGAAAATTTTCGTATACTTCAGAGCCTCCGTTTGCATAATGCCAGGACAGAAGGTGAATTAATAACCTCATAGAGCCAAAATAACTGAGTGCTTCAACAAATGCCAACCTTTATGAAAACCTTAAATACAGTTACGTCGAAATACCCCAAGATAATTCACTGTTTTCGCTTTCATATAGATGAGAAACATGCACTTACGATAAAGTTGAATTGTTTATTTGCTCGGCCGGGAGGTATCGTACAACAAAACGAATTACAATCCTTTGGAACATTACACCCTAACATTTACAACCCTAACAGTTGAAAAGTTTGCAAACAATGACACTGATAGGGTTCGTAATTCAATTTTGACTAGGAGTGTCGGGTATGACATTATTGCTTTCACAGGGCGAAATATCCTTTTTTAGCAAGTAAACATAGTTTTATTCTTATTTAAGATTTGTAGTAGGTATGTTATTATCCTTTCCCTTATATTTATAAGTCACAGAAAACAAAACTAGCTCGA
The DNA here is from genome assembly GCF_049724085.1 of Artemia sp. Qi Xiang Cuo. NCBI lineage: Eukaryota > Metazoa > Arthropoda > Branchiopoda > Anostraca > Artemiidae > Artemia > Artemia sp. Qi Xiang Cuo. Next base: position 5,544,362 of record NC_142800.1, on the reverse strand, counting down.
ACCCAGACACTTAATATGTACAGTATGACAGCTAACTCAACAAGAGAGCTAGTCGAGCTATCTCACGTATGTCATGCTGGCCCTTTCTAGAATAGGTTTTTACTTTTTTGTTTAGCAATACTGTCATATTTTTAAAGTCTCTGGCTTTAATAAGGCTTAAGAAACAATTTTTGTATCAGCTTATTTGATTTTAAACTCAAATCCTGACATTGTTTGACATCATAAATTCACTTTTAAATAGCTTATTTAGATCATAGACGGTCTTTGTAACTACCAGCAGTAATAGTTTATTTTTCAAAAAACAGAACAGCCTTAATTTAATTCTAAAAGACAATAAAAACCGTAAAAAAGGACCAACTAAAATCAACTAACCCTTAAGGTACCTTTACACTTTTCTAAAGTAATGGTTTCTATTACAAAGACATTAAAAATCCAAGAAATCTGGGATAATATTACGTTGTTATAGTAAAAACACTGTATTTTTTCATTACAACTTTCAAGGCACCAGGCCACAACACAATTGGGGCTTAGTATGCCGCTAGTCAACAATTTACGAAGTTATTCTTTACAGAATGTTTTTATAGAATGTCCATTTAAACGAATCTGCAAACGCATTGTCAGGGATAATTTTCATCGGAAGGACATTCCAAATGGAGGTTTTACAATAGCTGTTTTTCTGTTGCTATAACTTTTTTTTTTTATTTTGTCCCCTAAAATACCACAAAAAATCCTTCATCCCAGTCATTTATATTTCGCATTCTATTGCCAGTTTGTTGTGTTTTTATTAGTGGTTTTACGTAGTTTCTTTACTAGTCCAGTAGTTTGAATTGATTTTGATCTTCTTCACATTTTGACTTATGTTTTTACGTTGTTTTTTCTTCACCATTTTTATCATACTTGTTTTTTCGTAATATTTGTTTTCAAATTGAACTCTGAAGGGTGAATTCAGTCCATCTGAACTTGTTACAGCCTTTCTCCGAAATAGAAATCATACCAGTCAGTATTTATGTTCCGTGAAGATTGGCTTGTCTTAGGTTAGTGTTGTGTAGTATTTCATACGATTGATCACAAACAAGGGGAAATAAGAGCTAGGCTGAACTGTTTTACGGATGCCAGCCATTGCTGCCGGTTTTTTAAAGTCTGATTTCCTTAATATTCAGGGCGCAAGTACATTTGCCTGAATTTATGTGCTTACTTACCAACTTAGAATTTATTTGTTTACTTACCAACTTACCTACTTACTTTCTCACTTACCTGATTTTTAATCCATAATTACTTACTCATCTGCTAATCTTACTTACTTATGCTTTCTTACTTAACTACTCAATTATGCTTACTTAAAAACTTATTTACTTATGAATACTTTCTTAATCTTTTTTTTAATTTACTTACTTAACTTACTCTTCTTTACAAACAATTTAAACATTAATGATAACTAATTTTTGAGGGGGGGGCACTTGAATATAGATGGATAAGCCTCTGTGTCGAATTTGCAATAAATTTTGATAAGCAAAATTTTTTTGGTATTCATTTAAAAATCTACATTTTGCACCCATACCAAAAAATAATTAAACTAAAAAAAACAAGTTTTTTCAACTGAAAGTAAGGAGCAACATCAAAACTTAAGCCGAAACGAAATTATTATGCATATGAGGGGGTTCCCCCCTCGTCAATGCCTCGCTCTTTACGCTAAAGTTTGAATTTTTTTCAAATTCTTGAAGAATGACCCCTGAATCACAAAGGGCGTTTAATTAGAATAAATAGCTCTTTTGAAAGTACTAAAATAAACTTTAGCGTAAAAGCATTGACGAGGGAGAAACCCCTCCATATACGTAATAATTTTTTTTTCATTTTAAGTTTTAATGTTGCTCCTTACTTTCAGTTGAAAAAAACTTGTTTTTTTTATTTAATTTCTGATCGTTCTTTGAATAATGCTGGGAAATCCGATGCCCCCTTCATGGAAAACTCTCTTCCCCCTTGAAAAATTTCTCTATGTAAAGATCCTTCCACATGACACCCTCCCCCACCCCAACAGAAAAATCCCCCCTGAAAACTTCTGTATACTTCCCAATAACCAATACCATAAGTAAACAATGGCCAAAGTTCATAACTTGCAACCCTTCCCCAGGGGACTGTGGGGGCTTAATTCATCCTCAAAGACATATTTATTAGGTTTTTCGCCTATGCTGAACAAATGGCTATCTCAAAATTTTGATCGATTGATCTTTGGGGAAAAATGAGCGTGGGAGGGGGCCTAGTTGTCCTCTAATTTTTTGGTCACTTAAATAGGGCACTAGATCTTTGAATTTCTGTCCGATTGAGTCATCTTACGATATTCTAGGATCACTAGGTCGATAAGATTACCCCTGGAAAAAAAAACAACAGCAAATAAACATGCATCCGTGATTATTTGTTGTAGACATGATGTAGTCTACAAAATGTTTGTCTACAAAATGTAGACAAATTCTACATTTTTTCAGCTAGGTGCTTGAAACCTCTACAGTGGGGTTCTCTGATACACTGAATATGATGTTGGGATTTTCATTAACATTCTATGACTGTTAGGGGTGGTTTTCCAAATTTTTCGAAAATAAGGCAAATATTCTCAGGCTCGTAACTTTTGATGGGTAAGACTAAACTTGATAAAACTTATTTATTTTCAATCAGCATAAAAGTCTAATTCTTTTGATGTAACTATTGGCATCAAAAGTCTCTTTTTAGAGTTTCGGTTACAATTGAGCCGAATCGCTGCCCTACTTACAATTCGTTACCACAAACTTTTTGATTAGACTCGGAAACTAGAACTGATAAAATTTTATTTAATTTTAGCACATATGAAGTGCATTCATTTATTAACAAAATATAAATTCATACAGCCATTTTCAGCTAAATTAGTAATCAATTGAATATTTACATCATAATTAAGGAACTTCTGAAACTAGAATACCATAAGAGTCACAGGGGCTAAGACACAGAGACACAGGGCTAAAACCAGCTCTCTGTAACCGGTCCTGTAGGATTAGTCACGAGAAATCAGTTTAGTATTCATACTATATTTATAGAATTTTCGGAACTAGAATGGCATCCAAGGGGATGTAATCCAACTGACTCTCCAAACAACGGAGGTCGGTAATCCAAACGCACAGTGTTCCTGTGTGTTTGCTGTATTGGTTCCAAAATGGCCAGTACTTGTAGAAAATATCATCTAGTAAAGACAATCACAGTATTAAGGAATAATTCCTTTTCTTGGTACTTTAGAATATTGTACTTTAGAAATGAGAATATGGGACTATTTAAGAAATGAGAATATGAGAAAAATGAGAATATTTATTAGAATATGGTACTTTAGAAATGCGCTTTGAACATTGATGATAAAAAAAAAATTTGGAAAAGTTTTTTAACCTTTTGCTGCAGACGTTTCGGCTGGAAGTGCGTTTCGGCTGGAAGTGCGGTTTTGAAGGAATAAAGAATGCGATTTCAAATTTATCAGTGTGCTTTCCTCAGTTCAGAAGCGTGAAAGAGAATTAAATAGTTTAAAAAAAGTCAAAACTTGAGCTGTTTGAAGTTATTTTGTTAGGAAGAGCATGACTTTGCATAGAAGTATGGCTACTAAGAATAGATGAGGAAAATGATATAGGTGCTTGCTGGCAATAATCGGTTAATGTCGACATTCACCGGTGAATGTCCGAAATACATTTTTTTCTTCTTGGATTTAATCAGCGTTGCCAGTCAATTTTTTCAATTTAATGCAACGTTTGATGATGACACATTAGGTTAAATTAGATCAGGTTGGGTTAGACGAGGTTAGGTTGGGGTTTAGGTTAACCAAAGTTAGGTTTTACACCCATTTCTGTTATCTTGAACCAATTTTCACCTAATCTAATCTAACTATAACTACCCTAACCTGAACTAAAATAATCTAACCTAACCTAACTTTAAGTTTTATCATCATAGGCTGCATAAGACTGAAAAAGCTGACTCTCAAAGCTAATTGAATCGAAACAGAGAAAAAGGAATTTCAAACATTCACCTGTGAGGGTCAAAATTAACTAGATTTCGGACATTCGCGGTATTTTTTTAATGAAAGTAGAAAATAATCTAAGTTACACTACTGCAGTGTCATAATCTAAACTAATAATCTGTCAATATACACTGTGATTATCCATAGCGTTCTTTGCTGTAACTGGATCTGGTAAACTTATTACTAAGTATAGTATTAACTATTTCTTGACTCCTGTTGAATATAGAGTAAATAAATATTTATCAACTTTCCAAAGAAACACGACATGTCTGAACTACTTAATCTATAGAAAGTATATACAAGTGGCATTAAACTTTTCCGGCAAATACAAGGTGAGATAAAAAAAAATCTTATGAAAGACTAATGGAAACAATTAAGTCTTTGAAATCGAGCAGACGAAGTACAGGGAATAGAATCAAACAGTTCATGGTAACGAACTGTAATTAAGGAGCAACCCGGCTCAATGAAAACCAAAACTCTAAAAAATAACATTGTGATACCAATAGACACATGAAAAGAATCAGATTTTTTTTGCTGATTTCCAATATATAAGTTTCATCAAGTTTAGTTTTGCCCATCAAAAGTTAAGAACCTGAGAATATTTGCCTTTTTTGAAAAAAGGGGGAAGTACCTCCTACAAGTCATAGAATTTTAATGAAAATCACACCATCTGACTTAGCGCATCAGAGAACCCCGCTTTGGAGGTTTCATGCTCCCATCTGCAAAAATGTGGAATTTTGTATATTTTGCCAGACGAAAGAACACGGATGCGTGTTTATTTTTTTTTTTTTTTCTTCCCAGGGGTGATCGTATTGACCCAGTAGTCCTAGAATATCGCGAGATGGCTCATTCAAACGGAAATTAAAAATTCTAGTGCCCTTTTTAAATGACCAAAAAATTAGGAAGGCAACTAGGCCTTCTCCCACGTTCGTTTTCTCCCAAATTCACCCGATAAAAATTTTAAGATAGGCATTTTGTTAAGCATAATCTAAAACTCTAGGAACTATGGGTTTGAGTATGACTTAATCTCCCACTATCCCTGGGCGAAGGGCTACAAGATCTGAACGTTACCTATTGTTTATATATAGTATTGGTTATTGAGAAGTATACAGACGATTTCAGGGGAGTATTTTTTTGGTGGGAGGCCGGGGGGAGAAGGTTACGTGGGAGGATATTTCCATGGAGAAATTTTTCATGTGGAAAGGGAATTTTGATGAAGGGGGGCCGAATTTCCCAGCATTATTTAAAAAAAGATCAGAAATTAAATAAAAAAGAACAAGTTTTTCAAACTGAAAGTAAGGAGCACCATTAAAACTTAAACGAACAGAAATGATTACGTATATTAGGTTGTTCGCCCCCTCGTCAATACCTCGCTCTTTACGCTAAAGTTTTTTTTAGTACTTTCATAATAGCTATTTGTTCTAATTAACCGCTTTATGATTTAGGGGGTAATTCTTAAAGAATCGGAGCACGATTCAAACTTTAGCGTAAAGACCGAGGTATTGGCGAGGGATAAAACCCCTAGTATGCTTAAATGAGGTTGAAATAAGTTACTGAAGATTATGAATATGAGTTTTGAAAAAGGGGAAGTACCTAACGATTTTAGGAAATCCTTAATTAAGACACTTCATAACAAAGGTGATAAAAGTGAGTGTGGTAATTATCGAGCCATTAGTCTGGTCTCTGTAGGTAGTAAATTACTTAGTAATATGATACTTTTTAGACTGAGAGATGCCGTAGACAAAGTTTTAAGAGAAGAACAGTGCGGTTTTAGTAAAGGTAGAGGATGTGTGGAACAAATTTTCACTCTTAGGCTAATAATTGAAAGGTGCCTGAGTTTTCAAACACCTTTGGTCCTCAGTTTTATAGATTATGAGCAAGCGTTCGATTCTCTTGATAGAAGAGCTTTGGTAAAGGTTTTATCCTTGTATGGTATACCAGACAAATACATTAAAGTGATTACTTCTATGTACGAGAATAACACTGCTACGGTTAAGGTAGGAAATTAGGTTAGCAGCTGGTTTTGTATTAAATCAGGAGTTAAGCAAGGTTGTGTTCTATTTCCCTTTATATGGATGATTTTGATGGATTTTGTCTTAAGGAGAACAGGAAAGGCAATGGGAGACCATGGAATCAAATGGGGAAGAAAAAATTTCCTGGACTTAGATTATGCTGATGATTTAAGAATCCTAGATGAAAGTGTGAGCAAAATAAATGAACTCTAAGATGTTTTGCGAGTTCAGGGTGCTAGAATAGGTTTGAAAATTATTGTTAAGAAAACTAAGTCGCTAAGGCTAGGAATAAGTGAAGATGAAAGGTGACGTTTGGTAATGAAAAGATTGATCAGCTTCACTTACCTTGGTAGCATTATTAGTAAAGATGGTGGGAGCAGTGAAGATGTTAAGAGTAGAATAGCCAAGGCTCAGGGTGTTTTTTTTTCACAGTTAAAACAAGTTTGGAAGATAAGGAAGATAGGTCTATAAACCAAGATTAGAATATTAGAAGCTACAGTGATGACAGTGGTCAAATAAGGCTCTGAAGCATGGGCACTCCGAAATGCGGATGGAGAATTGCTAGATATTTTCCAGAGAAATTACTTAAGGATTATTCTGGGTTTCCGGTTGACTGACCGTATTTCAAACAATAGGCTATACGAAAATTGTGGTTCAATACTGCTCTCTGGGGCTATAATGAAAGAAGGTGGCTAGGGCACGTTGTGCGGATGAAGGATGACGGATTGCCGAAGATTTTCTTTTCGGCCAACCGTCTAGGGCTAAACGTCCTCGTCTGGGGTGGGATGACGTCATAAAAAAGATTTAAAGGCAATGGGAGCTTCGTGGGCGGGTGTAAAAAGGGAGGCTTTGGACAGATTAGGATGGAGGAGGAGCGTTCGTATCTGTGTTGGCCTCAGGCTGCTTGGTGCTGCGGTGAGTTGTTAGTGGTAGTAGTAGTATATGCTTAATAATTTATGTTCGTTTTAGGTTTTAATGTTGCTGCTTAATGTCAGTTGAAAAAACTTGTTTTTTTATCAAGCAATTTGTGGTAACGAACTCTAAGTAGGGCCTAAGGTGCTACCCGGCTCAAAAGTAAAAAAAAACTCTATAAAACGGAATTTTCATACCAACAGATACATGAAAAGAATTAAATTTTTATCTTGATTTCAAATGTATAAGTTTCATCAATTTTAGTCTTACTCATCAAAAGTTACGAGCCTGGAAAAATTTTGCCTTATTTTTGAAAAAAGGTGGGAAATGCCCCCTAAAGCTATAGAATCTTAATGAAAATCACACCATCAGCTTCAGTGTATCAAAGAACCTTACTATAGAGGTTTCAAGCTCCTATCTGAAAAAATGTGGAATTTTTATTTTTTGCCGGAAGAAAGTTTTTTTGTTGTTGTTTTTTTTTTGTTTTTTTTCTCAAGGGTGATCGCATCGACCCAATGGTTTCAGAATTCAGTTGAAAAAACTTGATTTTTTTTTTAATAAAAAAATGAGAGGAGACTGAAGCTAAGACTATTAATCTTACAATCCAAAACTTAAAAATTTAGAATTTCTGGAATATCAAATATGAGAGTTATAAAAAAGCTGATATCTGATTGGAGGTTTTTTTTGTGAATTCCCTACCTGTTGACATAGCATTAGAATCCGAAACGGGAAAAAAGGAAGTCCATTGCTTTTGATGACATGGTCTCTCTGTTTAGTGTACAGCGATATTATGAGCCCGAATAAAGTTTGAACAAGGTTGGTGGTTTCTTGGTGTTTAGTAAATAAAAATAAATAAATAAATAGTGGTTCTTAGAAATAATAACCAGCGCACCATGCTTCAAATTCCTGCCTCTTAGAACGACAGCAAAGAAATATTTAGCTCATGGGTTAAAAGGAATCATGAAAGTTTTCATTTTTCTGGTTGCTAAGAAAACGTTTGCAATCATTTTAAAAAGAAGACCATGCTGAAAAAAGAAACTGCTTATGGTAAATAGTTGAAAAAAATAATTTTAAAAAATATTCCTAATGTGTAGACCAAGCAAAAGACTTGTACATTTGACAGCTCAGAAAAATGATCCTTTTTGTAACTAAAAAGGTTACTTTCTTTGCCAAGTACGTTCAAAAGCTGTTTAATTAGCTCTAACCAATGTTTAGAGAGGGTAGAAACCAAATTAATATCCAATAGTGTCTCAAATTTTATTTAAAATTTTCCAGAAACAAATATTCCATGAGCGCCAATCTTATATTCGGTAATTTCCAGTAACAAACAATTTGCGCAGTTAGTCAACGCTACCTTTTTCTTCCTCCCCTTCTACATTGTAAACGTGGACAACTGTTTAATTTGTATATATTTTTACTGTGAGACTCCTGACTGTATCCTCACTTGTGCTTCTCAACTTTGTGCTACGGTAAAGAAAGCTTGGTGTTGTCCTCCTATTAATGAATCCATCAACTAATTATGTAGATCCATTTGATTTTTTTTACTTTATTTATTTTTACTTAAATTATCGATTCAAAATTTGGTAATAGTAGCGTATCAGGACCAAATTCTTAGATAAAAATTTGGTACATTTAATCTCTATGGACGTTGACGTTGTCTGTAAGTCTATAGACGTTGCTCTGACTCAAACATATGTAATTGACAAGGTCGTATTTTTTCATCTTCAGAAAATTAAATTTTTTCAGTTATGATGCTAGAGCTACAAGTAATTTTGGTCATCACTGGTCAGACCCGACCAAGCTGGGGAAACGAGCATGGTTCATTTCTGCAGAACAGACTGGAATATCCTCTGCGAAACTCCAGATCACTGACCTTGTGGAAGAAGACACTGGCATTTATCGATGTCGCGTCGATTATAAGACAGCTCCATCAAAGTATTACAAGTTCATGCTCAACATAATAGGTGAATATGTTTCCGCTACTACTACAAACGAACAATTGAAGCCATCCAAGGCCATTAAAGCACTCTTCCTCTACCTTATCTAAACCAGGGTTTCATTCGTTTTTTCTCCGTACGAAATTTTGATTGCCTTTATTTTTTCCCTGTTCAGCTCCATTCTAGGATGGCATTGGCTTTTTTTAACCAGTTTGTAAGAAAGCATAGTTTTAACTACCCTTTGTTATTGACCTTGAACAATAGTTCCTCTCCCGCTTCTTGTTTGGTATTATCAAACAGTTCGTAGTAAAGAACTCTAAGTAAGGAGCGACCCGAGTCAATAGTAACCGAAACTCTAAAAAATGGAATTTTGATACCAGTAGATACATCAAAAGAATCGGGTTTTTATGCTGATTAAATAAAAAAAACAAGTTTTTTAAACTGAAAGTAAGGAGCGACATTAAAACTTAAAACGAACAGAAATTATTCCGTATATGAAAGGGGCTGTCCCCTCCTCAACGCCTCGCTCTTTACGCTAAATTTTTTTATTTTTTTTAAAAATAAAGTTTTGAGACAGAGTCAAACTTTATCGTAAATAGCGAGGCGTTGAGGAGGGGACAGCCCCTTTAATATAAGGACTAATTTCTGTTCGTTTTAAGTTTTAATGTCGCTCCTTACTTTCAGTTTAAAAAACTTGTTTTTTTTATTTAATTTCTGATCGTTTTTTAGTTAATGCAGCTTTTATTTGCATAAAAATTTTACTTTTCTTTTGCTAAATGGATATCTTAACAAATTAACTTACGTAACTAACTTCTATATTCGTATATTTTTCTTCTGGCAAAAAATACAAAGTTGCAGATTTTTACAGATATGAGCTTGAAACCCATGTAATAGGGTTTTCTGATACGCTGAATCTGACGGTGTGATTTTCATTAAAATTCTTTCACTTGTAGGGGCCCCTCTTTAAAAAATCGAGTAAATTTTCTCAGGCTCGTAGCCTTTGATGAGTAATACTAAACTAAATAAAATTTATATATTTAGGATCAGCATTATAAACACATTCTTTTGATACATTTATTTACATAAAAATTCCGTTTTTTAAAGTTTCGATTCCTATTGAGCCGTATCGCTTGTTTTTTTATTGTTTTTTTTTTATTACGTTTATGTTATTACGTATATGAAGGGGTTCTCCCCTTAGTCAATACCACGCTCTTCACGTTAAAAGTTAAAAAAAAATTTGGATTCACAAACCCTGAATCACAAAGGCCGTTTAATTAGAATAGATAGCTCTTTTGAAAGCACTAAAATAAAACTGTATCGTAAAGAGCGAGGTATTGACTTGGGGGAGAACCCCCTCACATGCGTTATAATTTCTGTTCGTTTTAAGTTATAATGTTCCATCTTACATTTCAGTTGAAAAAACTTGTTTTTTTTATTTAATTTCTGATCGTTTTTTAAATAATGCTTGGAAATCCGGCGCCCCCTTCATAGAAATGTCTCTTACCCCAAAGAAACATCCTCCACGGACATCTTCTCCAGATTAACCCCTCCTCTAGCCCCCCCCCTCCAGAAAAAATCCTTCCTGAAAATGGTTGTATACTTCCCAATAACCAATAAATAATGCTGGCAAGTCCGACGCTCCCTTCATGGCAATTTTCCTTCCCCCATGAAAACTTCCTTCATGAACAGATCCTCCAACATAACTACCGACCCCACCCACCCACCCCCAACCAGAAAAAAAAACACCAGAAAACATATGTATAAATACCAAAAAACAAAACTAAATGTTAACATTTGGTAAAGTTAAAAACTTTTAGCCCTCCCTCTGGGAACTTCGGGGGATTAAGTCACCCTAAAAGACATATTTATCATATTTTCGACCATGCTGAATAAAATGGCTATCTCAAAATTTTAATCGGGTGACTTTGGAAAAAAAATAAGCGTGGGAGGGGGACTAGTTGCCCTCCATTTTTTTGGTCACTTAAAAAGGGCACTAGAACTTTTAATTTCTGTTCCAATGAGCCCTCCCACGATATTCTAGGACCACTGGGTCGATACGATCACCCTTGGGAAAAAAAAAAAAAATAAAAAAAAATAAACACGCATCCGTGATCTTTCTTCAGGCAAAAAATGTAAAATACGACATGTTTGCAAATACGAGGTTGAAGACTCTGCTGTAGGGTTCTCCAATACGCTGAATTTGATTGTGTGATTTTCACTAAGATTCTGTAATTTTTAGGGGGTATTCTGCCCTTTTTTTGAAAATCCGCACAATTTTCTCCGACGCGCGACTTTTGATGGGTAGCTCTAAACTTGATGAAAGTTATATATTTGAAATCAGCATTGAAATCTGATTCTTTTGATATATCTATTGGCATCAAAAACCCGTTTTCTAGAGTTTCGGTTACCATTGAGCCGGGTCGCTCCTTACTTACAGTTCGTTACCACGAACTGTTTGATTTCAAATATTCAAGTTTCATCAAGTTTATGCTTACCAATCAAAAGTTACTAGCCTGAAAAATTTGCCTTCTTTTCAAAAACAGGGGGAAACACCCGCAAAAAGTTATAGAATCTTAAAGGAAATCACACCATCAGATTCAGCATAACAGAAAACTCTACTGTAGAGGTTTCAAGCTCCTATCTGCAAAAATGTGGAATTGTGTTACTTGGGAAGATATTTCCATGGAGAATGTTTTCATGGGGGAAGGGAAATTTCTATGAAGGGGGCGCCGGATTTCCCAGCATTATTTAAAAGACGATTAGAAATTAAATTAAAAAAAAACAAACAAGTTTTTTCAACTGAAAGTAAGGAGCAACATTAAAACTTAAACGAACAGAAATTATTACGTATATGAGGGGGTTCGCCCCCTGGTCAATACCTCGGTGTTTACGCTAAAGTTTTTTTTCAGTACTTTCAAAAGAGCTATCTATTCTAATTAAACCGTCTTTGTGATTCAGGAGTTTGTGATCCGAACAAAATTCGAACTTTAGCGTAAAAAAAGCGGTATTGACTAGGGGACTCTTGTTAATCAAAAGAGTCCCTAAAACTATTTGTTTTATTAATCTTTAAAAAAGTATATCATATTTTCTTAAGCTTTACCAAGCACCCAAGTCTTAGAATCAAATTGAACAATCATCATGGCTGTTCTTTCTAGTAATCTAATAATAGTTTTAAGATTAATCTGAAAAGCCTGGCAGAGTCAAAAGAAAAAAATTCATAAGGAACTCAAAGAAAAAACGCACAAAGAAATCGAAAACTAAATTTGAAGAGTAATATACTTTATATAATTTCTGTTTTCGTCTGTTTTTTATTTTATCTATGCATGGGTTTAACGACGGCTTTTTACATTTTTTTGCCCTCCTATATTGGATTTTATTCCCGATTCTCTTTTCAACAAAGAATTTTGCCATGAAAACTGATATTTGGAATCAGAATTTAAACTTCTAGCGTTTGAGAGCCTATTAAGAACTTTAGGGTTATTTCTCCTTGAATCAGTTTCTAGGAGAAAACACTATAAAATCTTATCTTTCCAAATAAATTTTTGCAATGAGAATTCTTGTCAGGAACAAATTGATCATAAATCTCTTTCAAATATTGACACTATTTCATGAAGAAATACAATAAATGAGCTTGCTGTCTGCTAATATTATTAACTATTGCGTAGCATTAACGATTTCCAATTCCGTAACTAAAAAGTTGTTTACTCTAATTTCCTATGTAGGAGTTTTTGTTTTATTTTGACTTTTTGTTTCTATTTTATAAATCTTGACTATTTATTTTTATTCTATGCTTGAACTTTCTAAATTTTTACTTTTTTGGACTCGTATTTTATTTGCTTGCTAATAAAATAAACAATATAAAATATAAAATATGAGCTTTGTAATAAAATAAAAAGTTCAGACGGTAAATCTGTCTGAACCAAACAACTAAGTGACCAAAACTACCGAAATTTTTAGTTTTGGTGAAAATTGGTGACCATCCAGCTAAATGACCAAAATTTTACAGGGATGGCGTCTTGTAAAATTTTGGCGTCCTCTAAAGTGAACTTTTCTCTTATCTGTTCCTTCAAAATTTCATTTTTTTTAACGAAAAATTTCTTTTTTATCTATATTTTAGATACATATTTCAATTTTTGGCAAAGATTTTTGCCAAAAATTTTTTTATTAGATTTTTGCCAAACTATGTACATAATTCTATTTTATCTTAAACACAGTTTCATCAGGATACATTTCACTGCATTTATTCCATCAAATTGACGTGGAATCTGGTGGCTAAATTGAGATTCGGCACCAATAAAAAACTATACTAATGGTTTATTTCTCTGTTTACAAGTAAATCCAATGAAGTTGATTGCATAGCCTCTGTTTACTTATGAGCAAAGGAAATTACAAAAGTGTTTTCTTATAAATATACTTGACGAAATTGAATTGTGCTGCCTATTTTTTTTCACCTTAACCCTTTTAATTTGCTTTATGCCATAGTACAGGAAAGAAGAAGTACTAATCTGGTACAAATTCAACAAAAACTGTAAAAAACACCAGTAACAGGCAGAATGATAGCCACTAATGTTTCTTTGTATTCTTTGGTTTAATTGGGCCAACATTTAAGTATTTCCTCCTTTATTATTTTACTGTTTATTTTTGTTAGCAAGAGCTAAATGGGAACCAGATTTTTTAAACCAAGAAAACTAAAGCTGCTAATTTTAAAAAGATCATAGAATAATATAAATAATTTGTTTTGGCATATATTTAAGACTCCATTCTACGGACGAAGATCATTTTTATACGAGTTCCCAAATTTTATGAAAGACAGAAACTAAGGATATTACTTCTTAACTAAATCTAACTTCTAGAAAGAAATATAGCCAATTCTCATTATTGATATTATTTATATATTATTTTTCAATTCTCATTAGTTCTCCTGTGTGATATTTTAACCCACAGAGAAAAGAACGAAATTTTAAATTCTAACTGATGTGTTCTTCTAAAGAGACTGAAATGTTTTTAATTACAAAGTTTTGTGGATTTACTCCTTCTGAATCTCTGTGAATAAATCATGCGAATAATCTACGAAATAATGTAATTAAATTTTATATATTTAAAGTTTGGGAGGAAACTAAACTATATTTTACTAGTTAGGTCCCTGATACAAGTTTACTCAGAACAATGTTGCAGTAAAAATAATTTCATAGCCTGAATTTGGAAAAAAATTCTCAGAAAATTATGTGAAAATCAGTGATATAAAGTAAATCTGAAAAATTCCGATCAACTTTGTTTCGGTCTTTTTTCAATTGCGTCGAGGCTATATAAAATTCTATTTTAATGAATTTGTAACTGTCAAACATTACACTGTTCTGATTTTCGGCTTTCATTTAAATCTTTTTAGATTCTGGGAAGATCGTTTAATACCTTTCTGAATTCAACTCCCTTTTTTTTATTGAAACGATTTCCTGTTCCTGGCAGGTTCATTCCATGCTTATCTAAGTTTAAAACTTACGATTAAGTCGGTGCCAGGTTAATGCGCTGAGTATTTTTTTTTTTTTTGACTTGAATATTTAAGCTAAAAATTTTCTTTTACTTCTATTTTTTCACAACTATTTATAGAATATTTAAGTTACAATTTTGACCAACGTATTATCAGAAGACACCATGGCCTACTCACTGTCATTCTATTCAGTTTTTATTTTGATGTTATCATTCTTCATTATATTAATTATTTTGAAGTTACTACTTATAATCATTGATCATTGAAGTTATTTTATTATTGTTATGGATTTATTTTTCTTGTCCCAATTGTTTCAAATGTTGTCATTGTTTCTTTTTTATAAATATTAAATTTGTACATAAATTCTTTCATCTTAGCGTGGTTGGAGTTTTTTCAAACAGTTCGTGGTAACGAACTGTAAGTAAGGAGCGACCCGGCTCAATGGTAACCGAAACTCTAAAAAACGGAATTTCGATACCGGAAATTCGGGGGCTATAAGTAAGGCACTGGCAACGACGAGCTTTGGTTCGGGAAAAGGGACATCTCTATTAAGGGGGCGCCGGATTTTCCAGCCCTATTAAAGAAAAACATCAGATATTAAATAAATAAAAAGTTTTTTAAGTAAAAGGAAGGAGCAACATCAAAAATTAAATTGAACAGAAAATATTACGTATACGATTGGATTCACCCCCTAGTCAATACCTCACTCTTTAAGCCAAAGATTTTTTAGTACTTTCATAAGAGCTATGTATTCTAATTAAAGGCCTTTGTGATTAAGGGGTCATTTTTAAAGAATTGGAATAAAATTCGAACTTTAGCTTAAAGAGCAAAGTATTAACTAGGGGGCAAATCCTCTAATACACGTATTAAAAATCTATGAATATAGAAGTTCTTTACGTAAGTTAATTCGTAAGTCACGTATATTTATTACTAATTAAAACGTTCGTAAATAAATTAAATAAGTTTCGAGAAAACCATTTAACCAAATAAAAGTAAAATTAATATGCAAATTTTGTTTTGATTACTCATGTACGGTGAGCCAATATCAATACCTGCATTAAGTGAAAAACGTTCAAAAATTAAATAGAAAAACAAGTTTTTTTAACTGAAAGTAAGAAACGACGTTAAAACTTAAAACGAACAGAAATTATTCCGTATATGAAAGGGGCTGTCCCCTCCTCAACGCCTCGCTCTTTACGCTGAAGTTTGACTTTCTCACAACTCAATTTTTTTTAAACAATAGAAAACTTTAGCGTAAAGAGCGAGGCGTTGAGGAGGGGACAGCCCCTTTCATATACGGAATAATATCTGTTCGTTTTAAGTTTCAACGTCGTTCCTTAGTTTCAGTTAAAAAAAACTTGTTTTTTTTTGTATAATTTTTTATTAATAGAACGACATCCCTTGATATGTTACTGCACTGTTTTGAGTAATTTAAACAAGAAGTGAGGGTTACTAGCAGTTTCTGCAAAAATCACAGAACTTCAGCTTTATTTACATGCAACATTGCAAAGTTCTTCAGTTGAGCCTGAGTTAGGCCGACTGCAACTTTTATTTCCATTTCGGTTCTGCCTTATATTACCTTACCTTAAATCATATGTCCAGCGAGATAAGATGGTGATGAGCCGCTTGTGGAACATTTTGCTGGTGGTGTGACATGACTATGGTTCGGCATCCCAGGTTAGCCTGCATTCTGCATTTTCCCAGTCCTGATTAGCTCCTTTCTTGAACGCATCCATGGTTTGGGACTGGATGGTGGCTTTAGAGAGGCTGTTCCAAGGAGGGACGGTGCGTAAAGAAAAGATGTCGATGGTAACAGGGGACTTGCAGCTTCTTAGAGTGACCTCTTGTGGTACTTGCGAAGGATGAGGAGAAAACTTGACTTGAGAGGTCGTGTTCGAGCACTATTTATGTTCAACACCTGGTATGTTTGTTTTCTGCAGCTAGGACTTCTTTCTTAAATGCCACCTATCTTTTTTCTGTGTTACCATTGTTAACCACAATCTCCCATTTAACCTTTGACAGGTCCTGCCATATCAATTCATAACCTCTAAATGATTTTTTAAACTTTGTTTTCTTTGTTTAACTTCACCCGTATCCCAGTCAAGATACAAATATGGTCACTGCGTCCAATTGCAGGGTGATATGAAGTAGAAAAAATTCGTTCAGGGTCATTTTTCACAACTATGTCTAGTGAGGAGGTTTGTTGCTGGTGCCTGAATCGTGTTGGTTGGTTAATAATCTGTGTCAGTGAGGAATTTAGTGGTGACTCAATAGAGGTTACTTTCAGGGGGGAATCTTATACCTTCAACCCACTTAACATCAGGCATATTAAAATCTCAAAACAAAAAGATTATTGAATGCTCACGGGTGTTCATCTTACAAATAAGATCAGATAGAGCTAGGTGTGGAACAAATTGATCAGGGGCAGACGAACTACGGTAAACAGCACCTATTATAATTGATTCAGACCCAACTTGGTGTTTCAAACAGACATACTCAACCCAACTACTATCAGAATAAAAGAGTAACTCACAGTTTCAGCTCTCAGTACATTTCTGCAATATATTGGTGCTCCTTTCCGACACTCGGGGTTATCCAAATTGCAACACAGACTGATTCCAGTGTTTTGAAAATGAGATTCTTTCATTTTTGAAACTGAGTTAATAGGAAAAATTTCTCAAACACAAATAACATGTTAATCGAGGTCAAAACACACAGATTTCAGTTCATAAAGTTTTGGAGTAATTGTATCAGAATTTTTGTAAAACAAAAGCTTCTCGAGAGTTTTTTTTCATTTCTGTGTTTTTTTTTTGTTTTTTTTTTTAGTTCGGCACTATTGCATCTAGTACAAGAACGACTGATTTCGATTTAACTTTCGCCGTCGCTCTCACTGCCATTGTTGTCATGCTCGCTCTCACTTCTCTAACAGGCGGTTTCGAAAACTTTGTCCGTTGAGACCAGTGACTCGGCACTGGCAAAGCTTGAGCTCGTTTCACTGCATATGACCTCTTGCTCCCTATTAACACTATTTACATTTACGTTGTGCCATATCTAGTGCTCCATTTGTCTTGGGACTTGGGGTTCCAAGAGCGGCCTTTTTTTGCCGCAACGACCCCGTTTCTTATTCCCAGATTCTGCTCACCGTAAGAAGCTCTTCTTTTAATCTCATTGACCAATTCCTTTCTTTTCTTTATGTCTTTTTTAGAGGTATCTACGCAAAAGGCAATAGCGCCTTTTCTTCGGGAAAGCTTCAAGGTTTCTGCTCTCTGTCTGCCCGAACTGATAGAGAATAAAGGGGAATCAGGCCTTGTGGTGGCTGATGGTTCAGGTGCTCTATGGTTTTGCCCTCCTGGCAGGTCCCGAATGTTCAATGAATCAATGACACTGCGTGCAGGTGTGGCAAGTGACGCTGCGCAATGTTGTTCCGCAGGTGCCGAATCAAAAATCAATGACGCTGCGCGCACGCACACTAGAAAAAAAAAAAAAAATTGGATATGTCTTATTTTGGCGAGGATTTTCTCAAGAAATGCTCGATTCTTCTGCAACAACAATGTCGATAGCCCAAATATTTGTCGCCTTGAAAACTCTCAAGTTAGATAGAAATTGTGGAAAGTGAAATACTGAAGTCATCTATACCCAGCAGTTTTAGGATTAAAATCCCACCGGTGCCAATACGGCCACTTGATTGTTTAATATTGCTATCTTATCTAAAGTACGTGATCCGATAGACTATCTCCGAAAGTACGCGAAAATATTGCAGACCTAACGTAATCTACTGCGTTATAAAAATATAGCGTTTAGCAACTGCGCACTATTGGCAACTTTGTAAATTCGGAAGAAGAAGAAGAAACGCTCCGAATATATTACCTTTGTTTTCTTACTCTCTTTTTATTACCCTCTTTGCAGACATTGTAACATAAGAAATGAAACAATTGACCATTGCCTATTTAAATGTAGTATGCTGACGTCTGCAATTATACCCTATAATGTAAACTGTTAAAGTAGTTCAAACACCACAAAATCTAACTATCAGCAGAGTCTAATTGACCATACCTGCACATCCAGCATAGAACTCAATATATATCCTCTGATATTGAAACTCCTAGAATCAAAAGATTTACTGCAAAATATCTAAGCAGATTCAAAATAATGAAGGAGCAATCAATGTTGTAGCTCATTTCAACTCACAGAGTGAGTCAAAAGGAAAAGGGTTGAATAGTCTCGACCGAAAATCCCACTTTTGCTGAAACAGAAGAAGAAGTAAAGTTTATTTAGATTAAAATTTAAACACAAACCCAAAAAAAGGCTAATTGTCATGGGGATAGAAAATTTAAAAAAATCACTAGCTTCAAAGTCCATAAACTTTATTCGAGACATACTTTTTGGAAACGGTTATCCTATTGTCTTAATTAATAATACAATTAGCCGAAGACTGGTAAGACCCTTCCGTAAAATCAAGGGTCTCTTACGATGCGAATCTCCCACCAAGCCCTCAAACATAATTTACCTTCCATATATTTCAAAAGTCACTATAAATTTTAAAAAGTTTATACACAAAATAACTTTGATGTAACATTTACCAATAATGTTAAAATCATGAACTTCTTAAACTATGGTAAAGATATAACCCCAGTTACTCGACAAAGAGGGGTTTATCAAATACCATGTGACTGTGGCAACTAATATGTTGGTAGAACCCATCAAAATATAGAAAAATGCCTACAACAGCATGACATAACTAAAAGCTTTAAAGATGTGATAGCTAAAGCTCTAAATTCTAATAGTACAAATATTTCTTTTGATTCTGCTTTAAGAAGTCATATCTTTGATAATCCTAGCCATAAAATATTTTTTGAAGAAATTTCCTTTATTAAATTTGATTTAGGAATAAAACAGGTTGTTTGAGAGGCAATTAAAATTAGAATTAAAATAAATAGTAATAATTCTTTAAATAGGGATTTGGGGGAATATACACTTATGCCTTATATACAAATTTGATTAAAAATTATTTTACTGATTATATTAAAAAGCCAGTAAACAATTCCACTCAACCTGTTGCGGATAGACCTTCTAGGTTGGCTGCCAAAAAGGCAAGATTAGCTTTAAGAGCTTGTTTGTAAATGTTTATTATTCCGTTTGAATGAATTGTCTTTTTTCACTTCACTTTGAAGTACCAGTCCTGGTTGAACTTCCTTAAAATAGTGATGCTAGGGCTGTTTCGAAAATATTCTATTTTTAAAGATTGTAATTTAATGTGAGTAATTTTATGTTCGTTTTTTCTTCATTTGTTTTGCTGAGGACGGTTCTTGGATATAGGGTTGAAATCTTCATTTAAAGTTGCGTTCCACTGTCATATATAAAAAAAATTCCCTATTGTTATAGTTGTTGTTTATTTGGTCAATATTCCTATATTCAATCTTCACACCACCAAGTTGCCGTTGTTATGCCTTTTAGAAAAAAAGGCATAAAATCATCTAGAAAAAAATCCATGCCAAGGAGGCTACCGCCACCCATATTTAAAATTATAAATAGATATTAGTAATGGGAAAGAAAATGGAATTGATACGTGATTAATGATGAAATAAAGAACCTTTCATAGCAATAAAAAAACAACAGACAATAATAAATTTGAGAGCTTATCCGTCCCCTTTTAGAGTTATTACTATTTTGCATGAAATGTTTTTTTTCTTATCAGTATTTTTCTTCTTTTTCCTTTTCTCTAAAGGCTAGTTAAATAGCAACGCAAGAAAAATCAACCATTATTCAAGTAAATTTGATCTTTTTGACTGAAGGAAAGAAAAGACATAGAAAATTTAAGTTTATTTCAATGTACCAAAGATTTAACACTGCTGCATTTCAAACGAAAATATATAAATTTCCTTAAAATGTGGGTGAAGTTTATTTCGAAGAGTTGGAAAGCTTTTGATTTTGAAACGTGTTTTGAGCCTATTTGAATATTTGGCAGGCATAATAAAGACAGTCCCGTTATTTCACTGAAAACTGGGATTAAGTTTTTTTTTTTTTTTGGGGGGGGGGTATTTGTTTAGCTTGCAGGCCTGTGATTTCATGAGACCCGTCGTTTCTTCTGAAACAAAAAGCCTTGTATGTGGAATATTGAAGCAATGGAGTGTATGAAATAGCAAGTGGTAAAGTGACGAGACAAAGTCTAGGGTTACTCGTTTAGCTTTAGTTGAGTAGAACCATCAACAGGGGATCTTGAGGGATCCAAACAAATATACGAGGTAGAAAAAAATAGTTGAGTCTCCAGTGTAGCAGCCTAAATGGAAGCTGGACTTGTGACGGGTTTATGGTATGGCAGAATATGTCTGAAGAGTTCAGTTTCTGTGGTAGATGACGGTTCTGGATCTTAGTTGTTCGGGTGAGTACTAGATCAAAATTGTCTTATACATTCATATGTAGTTAATTTCGTAAACGAATACACTCGGGAACTGAATAGGCCAATCATTTAGAAAATTATACAGGTTAGTTTCAAAGGGACTTATAAGCTATCCTCACCCCCCAATCTCTTCCCCACTTCCCCCACTTCAAAAGTATAAAAACTTCTGGCCATTTGATAGAAAGATTTTGGTGACAGAATCCAGCAAATAAGTTAAAATTTGAAGATTGCACCCCCTTGCAACAAAATAAAATAAAACGAAAGCAGCAAGATCTTAATTATATAGAAGTCTTGGAAATAATAGTAGGGCTTTAATTTGAAGAATTGTTGACGTGAGGAAACTCTTACTTTACCGAATTGACCTATGTGCCAATACGGAATGTAGGGTAAATAAAAGCCCCACACCACTGCTTTGGCTTACAAGAAAAAATTAGACAACTTTTTGGTATTTCAATAGGATACAGAAGTTATAATCTTTGTCAGTCAATAAGAAAAAACAATAAACATTTGTCAATGTTTTTTCTGAGAATCCCCTGTATTTTCGCTCTGTTCAAGATTCTTTTAAGACACTTTCTAGATGGCACTGAGATTCAGTGTGCTAACATTTTGCTTGCTTGTTTGACTCAAAGGTCATACTACCAGCTTAATTGTTTATTTTCAAAAAATAAAAAAATTGACTTTATTTTTTAAGGCTTGTAGCTATTTCTTATAATTTAAGATATTATTTCATGAAAAATATTGCAATATCAATAAACGAGTGTTTGCTTGACGTCTACCCTTCTAACAGGGATGCACAACGAGGGGAGGGGGTTTCAATGGATCAGTCTAGCAATGAAACTTGAAGTTCTTAAGTAATACCGATTCAATTCAAGCAGTTAATATTATTAGATTTTAAATTCAGTTACGAAAGTATACTTCAATTATAAGTATTAAAATGCCCTATATCTTGAAGAGCACATGGAGCCTTCCTTTCGTGTGTCTCTTGTTTCGAAATTTTCGTTTTTTATTTTTTTTGTTTTTTTTTTGTTATTTTGTAGATTCCCTCCCTTGATTTCCTATTGGGAACTCTCTTCTATCGCATAAATTAGTGAATTTAAGCTCACTCTATATGAAGGAGAAGTGTTTTTTTTTGTCATTTCAGCTGATTTTATTCGCTCCTTTGAATTTCTTATGACCTCTTGGAGTTTCTATTCAACTTGTTTGCCCTAATCTATTTTCTGTTTTCAAATATGAAAACCGGTATATTTAAGATATCAGGAAAAGGAAAATTACATTAATATTATTTGCGAATAATTCAGTTAATTAATGCATATTCTTAGACTCTGCCCTTGCAGAACACATCTATAACCATCTGGATCATATTATTTTATTTAACCAAGCTACCATAATTTCATACGACAAGGGTATTGTCCAGCACTACAGAAAGGCCGTTGAGATTTGAAAATACCGACATTTAGGTCTATCTTTGAACAGATATACCGGAGATTTAAGAATAAATTACTAATATTTCGGTTTTCTCAAAAAAAGAAGCCAATTCTTTAATCATCCCTGAAATAAACCCTAAATTTCCTTTGCATTCACATAATTAAACGCGTTATCAACCACTCAGATTTCAAATGGATCGTGCAAGGAATATAATTATAAAATCAGGAATCAAATGACCATAGTTCTTCAAGTTTTTTAGTTGCTTGTTCGTTTGAGTGAACGTGTTTTCTTTCAGTGGTCAGTCGTTCGCTGGTATCCCTAAATAGCAGTTCCCTAAATTTTGTGCAAATTGTAGATATTGGTGAATGACTCGATTTTTTGGTTGTTAGGTATTTGGTTTTATTTCTTATAATTTTGGCTTTTATTAGATTTTATTCATCTTTTAATTTTGGTTTTTCATTGGTTTTTATTTGTTTATTTTTTTCACATTGACTCTCCGCATTTATTTTGGCTTTTCTTTGTCCTTTTTTGGCATTTTGATTAAGTATTTTTTGTTCGCGCTGAAGAAGAGAGGCGGTTGTCATTTCAAAATATATGTTTTTTGTTTCAGTATTTTCGTTTGACCTTAAAAAACCTCATTTTTGATCGTTTCTGCTTTATATTATTGCAAAAAATTTAGTGGGAACTTGTAGGAGGGTGATTCCTCTGTATTTAGAGTAATCGCTTCTGCTGCTTTGCACTTCCACAGAGAAAGGAGAAGTCCCTCTTTCCATTCTTGCGATATTATCTTCGTCATCCAGACAAAGGAGAAAATCTTGTGCACCCAAATAAGCATTACTGGTCCAACGAGTTTCAGTAGCTCGACGGTGATCCACAGACGACATTAGGTCAGGGTCAGTATCCAATCTATCAGCGTTCAGCAGCTTTGGAGAGGGTTTCTTCCATATTTCTAGTTGTGCGCTTTCATCTTCAAGCATTTCACCAGATTCCAATCTTACTTTTCCTATTTTTTGGAGGTTTTTCTTCGCTCAGGTCTCTGACATGAGTTAACGGGGACAAGACGGTATTTGGCAGCTACCGATCGGCAATCGGTGTTTTTCGTTTGACCTTAAAAAACCTCATTTTTGATCGTTTCTGCTTTATATTATTGCAAACAATTTACTGCGAACTTGTAGGAGGGTGATTCCTCTGTATTTAGAGTAATCGCATCTGCTGCTTTGCACTTCCACAGAGAAAGGAGAAGTCCCTCTTTCCATTCTTGCGATATTATCTTTGTCATCCAGACAAAGGAGAAAATCTTGTGCAACCAAATCAGCATTACTGGTCCGACTATTTTCAGTAGCTCGACGGTGATCCCACAGACGAGATTAGGTCAGGGTCAACATCCACCCTATCAGTGTTCAGCAGCTTTGAAAAGGGTTTCTTCCATCTTTCTAGTTGTGCGCTTATATCTTCAAGCATTTCACCAGATTCCAATCTTACTTAACCTATTTTTTTGAGGTTTTTCTTCGCTCAGCTCTCTGGCATGTGTTAACGGGGACAAGACGGTATTTGGCAGCTACGATATGTAAGCATTACTGGTCCGACGAGTTTCAGTAGCTCGACGGTGATCCCACAGACGACATTAGGTCAGGGTCAACATCCACCCTATCAGCGTTCAGCAGCTTTGAAAAGGGTTTCTTCCATCTTTCTAGTCGTGCGCTGTCATCTTCAAGCATTTCACCAGATTTCAATCTTCCTTTTCCTATTTTTGTTGAGGTTTTTCTTCGCTCAGGTCTCTGAAATGCTTTAACGGGGACAAGACGGTATTTGGCAGCTACCGATCTGTAATCCGTGATTTTCGTTTGACCTTAAAAAACCCCATTTTTGATCGTTTCTGCTTTATATTATTGCAAACAATTTACTGGGAACTTGTAGGAGGGTGATTCCTCTGTATTTAGAGTAATTACATCTGCAGCTTTGCACTTCCACAGAGAAAGGAGAAGTCCCTCTTTCCATTCTTGCGATATTATCTTCGTCATCCAGACAAAGGAGAAAATCTTGTGCACCCAAATAAGCATTACTGGTCCAACGAGTTTCAGTAGCTCGACGGTGATCCCACAGACGACATTAGGTCAGGGTCAACATCCACCCTATCAGCGTTCAGCAGCTTTGAAAAGGGTTTCTTCCATCTTTCTAGTCATGCGCTGTCATCTTCAAGCATTTCACCAGATTCCAATCTTACTTTTCCTATTTTTTTTAGGTTTTTCTTCGCTCAGGTCTCTGAAATGCTTTAACGGGGACAAGACGGTATTTGGCAGCTACCAATCTGTAATCGGTGATTTTCGTTTGACCTTAAAAAATCCCATTTTTGATCGTTTCTGCTTTATATTATTGCAAACAATTTACTGGGAACTTGTAGGAGGGTGATTCCTCAGTATTTACAGTAATCGCATCTGCTGCTTTGCACTTCCACAGAGAAAGGAGAAGTCCCTCTTTCCATTCTTGCGATTTGTTCAACGCAGTTGAAAGTTCTGGAAGTTAGGTCTTTTAGGATGACAACCCCCCCCCCCAAATTCCTCGGGGCAAGGGTTTTAAGTTATGACCTGGGGGCATATAAGGTTTTTATAGAAGGTGTTGTCGTAGAAACTTCAAAAAGGGCTCATTCAATTGAAAATTGAAAGGGTTTGTGCCTTTTTCAATAGTCGAAAGTGATTGGAAGGCAACTAACACCCCTTCCATGCCCACCATTTCCCCAAACACATCCAATCAAAATTTTGAGATAGTCATTTTGTTCAACGTAGTTGAAAGTTCTGAAAATTATACCTTTGAGTAGGACACTCCCCCCACAGTCTTCAGGGCAAGGGTTTTAAATTATACCCTGGGGGTATATATGGTTTTCATTGAAAGCTTTTTCATTATGCCATTTTTAATAGTCGAAAGTGATTGGAGGGCAACTAACCCCCCTCTCACGCCCACCATTTATCCAAACACATCCAATCGAAATTTTGAGATACCCATTTTGTTCAACGTAGTTGTAAGTTCTGGAAATTGGTCTTTGAGGATGACAACTCCTCCCCCTCATAGCCCTCAGGGTGAGATTACGTTTTATGCCCTGGGTGCATATAAGGTTTCTATTGAAAGCTTTGTCGTAGAAACTTCAAAAAGGGCACATTCGATTGGAAATTGAAAGGGCTAGCGCCCTTTTTAATAGTTGAAAGTGATTGAAGGACAACTAACCCCCGTCTCACGCCCACCATTTTCCCAAACACATCCAATCAAAATTTTTAGATAGCCATTTTATTCAACATAGTTGAAAGTTTTTGGAAATTAGGTCTTTAAGGATCACAACCCCCTCAGAGCCCTCGGTACAAGGGTTGTAAGCTATGCCCTTGGGACATATAAGGTTTATATAGAAAGTTGTTGCAGAAGTTTCAAAAAGGGTTCATTTGATTGGAAATTGAAAGGGCTAGTGCCCTTTTTAATAGCCACAAGGGAGTTGAGAGTAATTAACCTCCCTCTCACGCCCAACATTTCTCCAAACACATTCAATCAAAGTTTAGAGATAGCCAGTTTGTTCAACGAAGTTGAAAGCCAAAGGTTGTAAGTTATACCCTGGGGGCATATAAGGTTCCTATAGATAGCGTTGTCGTAAAAACTTCAAAAGGGGCTCATTCAATTGGAAATTGAAAGGGCTAGTGCCCTTTTTAATAGTTGAAAGTAATTGGAGGGTAACTAACCCCCTCTCACGCCCACTATTCCACCCAACACATCCAATGGAAATTTTCAGATAGCCATTTTGTTCAATTTAATAGAAAGTTCTGGAAATTAGGTCTTTGAGGATAGCAACCTCCCCCCCCCAGCCCTCAGGGCAAGGGTTGTAAGTTATACCCTGGGGGCATATCAGGTTTTATTGAAAGCGTTGTCGTAGAAACTTCAAAAGGGCTCATTTGATTCGAAATTGAAAGGGCTAGTGCCTTTTTTATACACTTGAAAGTGATTGGAGAGCGACTAATGCCCCTCTCACGCCCACCATTTCCCCAAACACATCCAATCAAAATTTTGAGATAGCCATTTTGTTTAACGTAGTTGAAAGTTCTGGAAATTAGGTCTTTGAGGATGACAACCACCCTCACAGCCCTTAGGGTAAGGGTTGTAATTTATGCCCTGGGGGCATATAAGGTGTTTATAGAAAGCGTTGTCGTAGAAACTCAAAAAGAGCTCAGCCGATTGGAAATCAATAGGCCTAATGCCCTTTTTAATAGTCGAAACTGATTGGAAGGCTTGACATTTTTATAGTAAAGATCGATGTGGGTACAACGTATATATATATATATATATATATATATATATATATATATATATATATATATATATATATATATATATATATATATATATATATATATATATATATATATATTGTTTAGACCAGGGCTCCTCGTATTGAAGGATAGGTCGTAGGAACTTCGGAAAGGGCTCATTTGATTAAAAATAGAAAGGACTTATGCCCTTTTTAATGTTCGAAAGTGATTGGAGGTCAAATAGTCCCCCTCCCACGCCTATTCTCCCATTTCCCCATTATGTTTAAAAACTAAATGTTGCCTTAAGATTAAATCAAAATGCAATGTGTTAATACTAATTCCCAATAAAGCATCTCACCACTATCCCAAGAACGTCTGAGGGTATTCTGTTCAAACTTTCGGGGCTAATTCTGCTCTTGAAATTTAACCAAATCAAAATAGCGTAATTGTATTCTAGCTATCAACGAAAGTAAACAGATTTTTTCGCGAATGGTATCAAGTTTTCTATTTCAGGTCAACTAGAGAGAATTTAGTAGGAAACTAAATTAAATACTACTATTTGTGTCCAGATTTTTAAAAGGGTGTATGCTGTTAGGTAGACTTTAGTTTCAAATGGTGTATGGTAGGCTATGTCAATATAAAACGAACAGAAATTAACTAAAACCTTTTTTCACAAAATAAGTTTTTCAAAGAAAAGTAAAGAACTCCATTAAACCAAAAATGAGCAAAAAGAAAATCAAATAATCTAGCAAGGGTGAAACTACCACAAATCAGCATCGATAAATGAACGAAACCCAAAACGAACAGAAATTAAAATAAATAACCGGGTCAAACTCAAAACGAGCAGAAATTAACATAAGTAGGGCTCAAAACACTTATACCTTCCCAAGGCCAGAAGATAATTTGCACTTTACTGAAAAAAATACAAATGAATGTTCATTGTCATTTTAATATACATATACTGATATTTATTAATCAAAATGTTAGTATTATTGGATTTATTAAAATTATAAAAGTAAAGACATTAAACCTGCTATTAAATAAAAAAAAGCGTTTAGGTTTCATCATGACCCCAGTTTGGACATGACGCCATGTTTAGGCATTATGGGCCCCGGGGGTATAAATATTTATTTTACCAATGCTGGGTCAATATAGTCAGATCTGAAAAACGCAACACCAAATAAACACGCGTCTGCAACCTAACTTTGTATTAAAATGTGAAAATTTCATCTGTTTGCTTATAAAGAGTTGAAACCTAAGATACAATTTTTCATGAGTATGTTAAATTCACTTGTGTAGTTTTCGCCAAGATCAATCCTTGCTTTGGGGGTGTTTTCTCCTTTTTCTTTAATTATATAAATATCTTTTATGTTAATAACTTTCATTGTCAGTTTCAAACCCATTGACAAACCGATTGTTAATTTCAAACCCATTTTTAAACGCCATCATATTTGGAATATTTTGATGTGTGGCCAATTCCGATCTTTAGAATTGGCCAGCACTTTGGCCAGAGCTTTGACTAGCACTGGCATGAGTTAGTCTTTACGTACGGTCGTTTACTATAGACTCTTATATTCTTCACTGAACATTTTTGAAGATTATCAAAAGAGCATAGAGAGGAAAAAAATTGTCAGGCCAAATTAGAAAAAAAATTCATTTGTTAATAGAATTATTCTCAATATATTAATAAATTAAAAATTAAGTGATTAAAACGTTTTAATCACTTTTTAGTTTATTATTTATATTATTTAATTATTATGAATTATTGTAATTTAGTTATTCTGATTAATATTATTAATAATTTTTACCTTTTAATTTATTTTTATTTTATAGATTAATTAATTATTTATTGACTATTTTTATTTATTAACTGCGCCCTTTACTTTATTTTATTAAAAGTAAAATTTAAAAAATATTACATAATGATTATAATCCCGTAAGTTTATTTAAAACTTTGAGCCCATAAAATGTGCGTGCCCGGGGTAGGTTCTCCTCTGTCCCTCCCCAGAAACCACCTCTAAGCCCAAGATAGATGGGATGAATTTGCCATTATGTCAAGAAAAGACTAGGTTTTAATAGATTTGTCAGCCATTTTGACAGTCCTCCAGTTGAAAGTCTGTACTTAATGGGCCAGCTTATTTTTATTACTTTTCTTGAATATCCCATAAACTATGTCACAGGTTTTTTGTCTTTATGCCACCTTAAATCCAAATGATTTAGGTTCTATTAGCGGAGTCACGTTTGCAAGCTAGTTATAGCATGGATCAGAATTCGTTTCCTTAGTTCTTCGTAAAAAGCTCCTTTGAAATATTGGTTATAAGAGGTCAACACGAGAAAGAGGAAAACTGATTTATGCTCTGAATAGCTTGGCAGAAAAGATAATCACTCTGACTCAAAAATTTTGTTTCGCAATTCAAAATTATATTTCATCAAAAAAGCCAAAGAAGGAGACAAAAATAATATAATGAAAAAAATAATGAATAATAATGAAAAAAGTTGGTTAAATAAAGAGAATAGAAATAGATTATTCATTATATTGCTTGAAGAGTTTCTTTTCCTTGGGAATCAGAGACGGAAGAAAATAAGAAACACCCAATCAAAATTTTGAACAGCTTGGTAGAAAATTCAATTATGCCCAATTCGAAATTGTGGTTTTAAATTGTGGTTTGGTAATTTTGTTTTTTCACTAAAAGCTGAATGCAGTCGCTGGTAAGGGCGAACTTCGGGGGGGGGGATAACGAGGATAAATCCCCCACCTATGAAAACCGGGAAATTTGTACATTTTTATAGATCTTGACTAATGCGAAAGGATAATATATCGTCTATGACGTCAAAACGGAAATCCGCAATTAAAGACTTTTCAAAAAGAAACAGTTAATTGACAGCAGACCTTAGTTGGTTTATACAAACCTTAGGTGAAATGAGAATCAATTTGAAATACTTAAGGGGGCAAAGTTATAATGGAGTTTCATCTATGAAGGACTAGTTTCAAGGTTGTGCTGTGAATATTTTCCCCATGCAGTCTGTGTTCACTGTACAAGTCACTCCTTAAACTTACCCCTGTGTCATTCGTACAAAATACCTGTTATAAGAAATTGTCTAGGAACTTTGAAAGAAGTCATTAATTTCTTTAGAATTTCACCTAAACGCTTTGCAATTTTCAAACAAATTGTCCAAGAGAGTAATCCTATCACGGAGACGAAAAGAACATGATTGAAAAAATTTTGCGAAACTAGATGAGTGGAGCACTTAAAAGCAATCATTTAGTTTAAAGCGATGTTCATTATTATCTGAAAGGCTATTAAGGGACATTCAAGAAAATCCTGATTCAGATTCCGAATCTTCAAGCAAAGCTTATTCTTTGTTATCTGCTATTGAGAGATGCAGTTTTGTTGCAGCTATGGTTATTGTCAGTAAGTTTTTAGTCTGTCACACAATTTGTCGACATCTTTGCAATCAGAAACTATAGATCTCGTATACTTTCTCAAAAGCGCTGACGATCTTAAGAGTGTAGAGATATGAGGGAAAGGAGTGAAGCTAAGTTTCATCCGCTTTTTACTGAAGGGACTGAACTGTGTCAAGATGCTGGAATCAGCTCTAGAATGCCCAGATTAGCTTCAAAACAAGCGTATAGGGATAATTACGGAATAGCTTAAGAGGACCCTGAAACATATTACCGACTTTCTGTGTTACCGACTTCCCATTTATGGACTACTTTCTTCAGCAGCTTAATCAGAGATTCAGCTGCTGTCACAGAAAGCTGTTGGAGATGAGATATATGAGATATATGAGATATGAGATATATGAGATATACATTTATTAAAAAAGAAAACAAACACTATTCGCCTTTCGCCTGCCAAGAAAGACAATAAGCTTGAAAGGGCAAGTGAGGTTATCACTCTCAGCTAATTAAAATAACATTCATACCTTGCTATTCAACACACAAGAAAATTATCTGGTGAAGGAATAAAGGAAAAAAGAGAGAAAGAGGAAAAGACAAGAAGTAGATAGAAAAAAAAAGAAAAAAGAAAAAAAGAAAACTAAATCGGGGAAATACATTAAATATAATGACAACCTGGAGTGGGCATAACACCGAATTCACTCAATAGATAAAAGAAACTTATTTGCCCTTGACTTGAAAGCCGGAAGACTCGGCGCATTTTTCACATACTCGGGCAATATATTCCAAACATGGGGACCATAATGGCGAATCACAAAAGATGCCCGAGTGGTGCTCCTAAACTCATGAGTTAAGTCATCTGCTTTTCTTGTATTATGATCATGAAGGTCTCTATTAAAAGTAAAAATATTTTCAAAAGCAGGGGTGAGCAGCTGATTCAAATATTTATACGAGAAAATCGCGACTTGGTAATCTCGAATTTGGGAATCATCCATTAACTTATTCTTTTTAAAATGCTCATAAGCAGGAACCTCATCAGAATCATCAAATTCAGATAATAATTTTACAGCTCTATTCTGAAGTTTTTGTACTCTTTTGAAACATGTAACAAAATTACTTGCCCATATAGAGAATCCGTAGCTAATATATGGGTAAAATGAAAAAAAATAACTCATTTTCAGGATCTTTTTTGGGACTAGATTTTTAATTCTTTGCATCACCCCAAGGCCTCTGTTTAATTTTTCAGCTATTGCAGTGGAATGGTTTTTCCACAACAGGTTTTCATCAATTAAAAACCCCAAATACTTCGTTGTTGCTACTCTCTTTATCACATTTTCTTGAACCGTGATATGGTCATTTCCAGCACTAGAAGAAAGTCTAGAAAATATCATGAAAAAGGTTTTAGAAAAGTTTAGGGTTAACATATTTTGCTGAGAAAAAGCTGGAAATTCAGAAACTGCATTATGAATTTTATTACATACAACATCAAGTGAAGGCGCTGCCAGAAAAAGCAAATTGTCATCTGCAAACAGGATGACACCAGCCTCTGACAGGTATTGTTTCACTCGATCAGTGAAAATAATGAAAAGTAGAGGTCCCAAGATTGACCCTTGTGGGACCCCACACTCTACTTTCTTTTTGAAGATAAAGATGACCCATTCTGAACTATCTGATACCGATTGTGTATATACGATGAAAACCACTCCAGACTTGAACCCTTCACCCCAATCGAGTCTAGAGCTTGAATAAGCTCTGAGTGGTCCACCGTATCGAACGCTTTTTTCATATCCAAAAACACAGCTGCGGGTATGAGACCAGCTCTAAAATCATCACTAATCCAATCAACCAATCATTGTGGAGTGACTCCAATCATTGGAGTCACTGCAATACCTATTTCCTCAGCACTGTATTTCCCTCGACGAAGAAAAAACAAAGGAAATATCGGACACTCTGACTAATTTTTGGTATGTCGATGCAGACATGTCGAGGCAGGGGCAGGGGTATGTCGAGGCAGGGGAAGCTTGCAAGCTGAGTTAGCTATGTGAAGGAGAATATGGATACAGTCGTGAAACGTGGCCCTAAATATTTTATAACGTGCGTAAAAGAATGTCATGAGAACATTTACCCCACTCTAAATCGATTTTTGAAGATTGGTGCAACTATTCCCGTGACTAGAGCTATTTGCGAGCGTTCTTTGTCTACCCTTAGAAGATTGAAATCTTATGTCAGGAACGGCTTAATGAATTGGCGTAATTATCCATACACAGGGATGTTCCGGTCAATGCAGAAGACGTTTTGGATAAACTAGCCCACAGCAAAAAAGGGTGGCTTGATTTTATTTGATAATTACATATTTACAGTCTCAATAAAGAATGTAGATAATATTTTAAAAATTGTATTCACCGTTTTAACTATTACTACCATGCTTCAGTCAATTTATCCATATTCCCTGAAATTTAACGCTGGGTTTGCCCCTGGTCACTGAAGTTGAATAATTTGATACAGTCTATGTTTTCATTGCAAATCAGAATGCAGTAGGCAAAGCTATTTTTTACTTCAATTTTTGAGGGGGGGGGATATTTTCCATTATAAGAATCAATTTTTTGGAATAATGTCCAATATTGTCTAGTAATTGATGGCTAATTGTAAAAGCAATGAATTTCATTCCATACCAATGAAGTGCGTGTTGCTTTCTGGTAAGATATAACTATAAAATAGTGTTAAAGACAATTAATAGCCAAATCCTTAATTTCTACAAATAAAAAGCAATTTTAGATTTACGAACATATAAATTAGAAGTAAATTTGACTTCCATAGTAATTGGAAATGATAAAAGCCTTTGTCGTTCCATTTTTCCACTTTTGGACTTAGCATGGTTCAGAACTGGATTGCCCTCATTTATTTGAGCCTTTTTAGAAAAACAAAAATACTAAAAATTTAATATGTTGTGAACTATTACTTTCATGAACCACATTAAGTTAGTTTACAGTATGAATCACACCGAAATCGAACTCAGTTCAAAATATATCACATTTAAGAGCAGTATTTTATCTTCCCAGTGATGTTGCAACATATCGTAACTAGCACCCAAACGAAGAATAAATTCTAAGATGCTAAAATTCTTGTAAATTTGGAGATTAAAAGACAATTTATAATGTTGCTTTTTCCTGACTTCTGTGTCGCTTGATCCCAAATTTTAACCAAAGCTCAAATCTGGTATTATGATATCTTTTCATTAAAATTCTCAGAAAAATTCCGTCAAAACTTTATAAATGGTAAAAATACACATTAAACGAGAGTTAGAGTGGCGCTATTTTCTTAAGCCAAATTTGCCTTCATCAAATAAGACTGAGAGGAATTAAATAAAATATGAAAACAACACTGTACTAATTTTTAGATTCTGAGAATAGATTTTATCGAACTGTAATTGTTCGAACCCAAATTGGATCTTCAGCATTTGGTCTGGTACATTTTAGAATTTATTTAGAGGTAGGAGCTAATTTCCGAACTCAAAGATACCTAAAAACGGGGGAGCAGCTTATTAATTCTGTTACCCAAATAGGAAATCCAGTAAATTTGCTGTTGCGATGCGCTCTAAAATTCCTAAAAAGAGTTATTGGAGCATTCTAGGGATTTAAAATCTCTTAGCAGTAGGGTAGTAAGGATCTCTAAATATCAACTTTGAATTACTAAGTGTATGAGTTCCTAATAAAACGCCCTCTGATTTATTGTTAAAATTTCTGTCAAACTGTACTATTTATTTTCGTAAAACTATATACAAAACATGTAAGTTTCGTTTCGGCATCCAAAAAAGAAATACTCCATTCCATTAAAGATCAGAACAAAGACCACTGGCTCCTCAATAGTTGATTGCTCCTCCGAAGAAAAAAAAATAAATATTTTTTTAAATATTTGGCATATAAGATTGCCATAAAAGGAACTTTCCTCATTTACAAAAAATAACCCCCACCTCCTCTCCCGATAGATACGTCATTATTTTCTTTTTTACCAGCCTTTTGTCGTCGCTATTATGCTTATGAGATAAATCAAATACTTTCACACTTGCAAGATAATTGGCAAAAAGTGTTTTCTAACTTGATCAAACAGTTTGTGGTGACGAACTGTCCCTAAGGAGCGATGCGGCTCAATAGTAACCCAAACTCTAAGAAAGAGTTTTGATTACAATAGATGCATGAAAAGAATTGAATTTCAACCTTTATTCAAAATGTTTAAAATTTATCAAATTTTATGGTACCCATTAAAAGTTACGAGCCTGAGAAAATTTGCCCAATTTATGGAAAAGGGGGGGGGGACCTCAGAGCATCAAGTGATCTTAATATAGATCATCAGATTCAGCATACCAGAGAAAACTATTTTAGAGGTTTGAAGGTCCTATGTACAAAATTGTGGAAATTTCCGTTTTTGCCAGAAGAAAGATCACGGATGCGTGTTAATTTTTTTTTTTTTTTTTTTTTTACCCTGGGGTGATCATATCGAACCAGTAAGGATGATTGTAAAAGATTGGGAGAGGGCTCTTCACGCTGAAGTTTTTTTTTTAGTATTCTTAAAACATTTATTTATTCTAATTAATTTACCTTTGTGGTTCAGGAGTCATTCTTAAGGAATTGGGATAAAATTTGAACTTTAGCGTAAAGAGCGAGGTATTGACGCAACCCCCTCTTATGCTTGATAATTTCTTGTCGTTTTAAGTTTTAATGTTGCTCCTTACTTTTAGCTGAAAAAACCTGTCTTTTTTATTTAATCTCAAGGAAGGATCAACAAGGTAATGAATATGTCCAATTATACCTTGATCCCTGCGGACGTTGCACAGCTGACCCTTCTTTTGAGAACGAGTTTATAAATGGTTGTTTGGTAATTATATCGGAAGTATTGACATGTTAGATACGACCTCTAGGAGTGAAAGTTATGTTCTGAAATACAGCGTTCCGAGACGATCTGATGTTCTGAGAGTAAACGCCGAAGCATTAATTTACTTAGAGCCCTCCCCCATTTATCATTTTTTATTTTTTGTATTTCTTCATATGGAGCATATTGTCGCTAAACTTGTTTTCCTCGTTACTTCTCACAAGAAAACTTTGTTTTTATTTTGATTAAATAAGAGACAAGCTTTTAACACATGAAAGTAAGGGAGAAACATTAAAACTTAAAATGAACTGAAACTATTCCGTATATGAGGGCCCCCTCAATACCTCGCTCTTCACGTAAAAGTTTTTTAGAACTTCTAAAAAGCATCTTGTTCAAATTGAACGGCCCTTGTGTTTCAGGAGTTGTTCTTAAGGAATGGAACAAAAGCCAACTTTAGCATAAGGACCAAAACATTGAGGAAGGGGAACCCCCCTCATATAAGAAATAATTTATGTTAGTTTTCAGTTTTAATGTTGCGCCTTACTTTCATTTTATTTTTTATTTAATTTCTGATGATTTTTCCAAAAATGCCGGGAAATTCGGCTCCCCTCCATGGAAAATTCCTTCTTTCCACGAAAAATTCCTCATATGAAAGTTCCTCCAGCGTAAAATACCCCCCCCCCCTAATTAAAACAAAACACAGTTCTTCTCCCCAGGTAATTTCATCCTCGCTGAACCGCCCCTCCCGGAAAATTTTCTGAAA
The DNA here is from genome assembly GCF_049724085.1 of Artemia sp. Qi Xiang Cuo. NCBI lineage: Eukaryota > Metazoa > Arthropoda > Branchiopoda > Anostraca > Artemiidae > Artemia > Artemia sp. Qi Xiang Cuo. The sequence goes on along the minus strand of NC_142800.1, from coordinate 5,508,861 downwards.
TACCGTCTGACAATTCTCCTTAACATACTTTCATTTCAAATAAATTTAATTTCTAATCGTTGTTCAAATCGTTCCGAAAAGCGCCCTCCCCTCCGTAGAAAATATTTCCCGAGAATCCCCCACCCCCAGTGGAAAGTTACTCCCACAGAATTCCCCTTGGAGAATTCCCCCTGCAGAATTCCCCCATGGACCTTCTCTCTCGGAAAATCAACCCCCTACGGTAAAAACACTCCTGACGATTCAAACCACACTAAAATTTCCCCGGAATTCCCACATGTAAAATTGAGTTGGCAATCGAAAAGTCGATAAATTTCGTGTAGGAATTTTGGCAAAATCTCTCAGTATAAAATTTCCGTGGAAAGTTCACTCCTCGGAAACTTATCTCCCTACAGAAAACTCTCACCGTGGAAAATACCATCAAGCAGAAGATTTTGACACCCCCCCCCCCAAAAAAAAGTTGGTTTACATCAAAATAACAGCTACTGCACGTAAACAATGGGTAAATTCTATAACTTACAGCCCTTTCTCCAAGCGCTGTGAGGGGCCATGCTATCCATAAAAGCATATTTATTAGACGTTTCAACTACGCTGAACAAAATGGCTATCTCAAAATGGTGCTCAGACGAAGACAACTTAGGGGAAAAAACGTGGAAGGGCGACTAACCCTCCAATAGTTTTCGTCACTTAAAAGGACACTAGAACTTTTGATTTTTGATAAAATGAGAACTTTCCTAATCTTCTAGAATCACTGCCTTGATACGATCACCCACGGGCGAAAGAAACACACACATTCATGATCTTTCTTCTGGTAAAAAAAAAAATGCAAAATTCCACATTTTCATATATAGGAGCTTGAAATCTCTACAGTAGTGTTCTCTGATTTGCTGAATCTGATGGCAATATTTTCATTAAGACCGTGAGAATTTTGAAGGTGTTGTCCCTGCCTTTTTTGAAAACTGGGCAAATTTTCTCTGGCTCGTAGTTTTTAATGGGTAACATATATCGATTCAGTATACACATTTGATTATTTGATATATCCATTGTTATCAAAACTCTGTTATCCAAACTCCAATATATTTTGTCACTTAAAAAAGGCACTAGAACTTTTGATTTCCGATCAAATGAGCCCTTTCCTAATGTTATAGAATCACTGGTTTGATACGATCTCCCATGGGTAAAAAACAAACAAAAACAGACAAATAAAACGTATTCGTGATCTTTATTCTGGAAGAATAATGCAAAATTCCACATTATTGTATATAGGAACTTAAAACTTCTTTAGAAGTGTTTTCATATATGCTGAATCTGAGTCATTTTCATTAAGACCATAAGACTTTGTGAAGGTATTGCCCCTACCCTTTTTTTGGAAACTGTGAAAGTTTGTTCAGGCTCGTAATTTCTGATGGGAAACATAAAACTTCGATCAGCATAAAGATTCGATTCTTTGATATGTCTATCAAACAGTTCGTGGTAACAAACTGTAAGTAAGGAGCGACCCGGCTCAATGGTAACCGAAACTCTAGAAAACGGTATTTTGATACAAATAGATACACCAAAAGAATCAGATTTTAATGCTGATTTCAAATATATAAGTTTCATCAAGTTTAGAGAAAATTTGGCTGATTTTCGAAAAAAGGCGGAAAGACCCCCTAAAAGTTATAGAACCTTAATGAAAATCACACCATCATATTCCGCGTATCAGAGAACCCTAGTGTAGAGGTTTCAAGCTCCTATCTACAAAAATGTGGAATTTTGCATTTTTTGCCAGAAGAAAGATCACGGGTGCGTGTTTATTTGTTTTTTTTTTTTGTTTTTTTTTCCCCAGGGGTGATCGTATCGACCCAGTGATCCTAAAATATCGTGAGAGGGCTCATTGGAATGGAAATTAAAAGTTCTAGTGCCTCTTTTAAGTGACTAAAAAAATAGAGGGCAACTAAGCCCCCTCCCAGGCTCATTTTTTTCCCAAAGTCACCCGATCAAAATTTTGAGATAGCCATTTCGTTCAGCATGTTCGAAAATATTATAAGTATGTCTTTCAGGATGACTAACTCCCCCGAAGTTCCCGGAGGGAGGAATGAAAGTTATGAACTTTACCCAATGTTAACATATAGTATTGGTTATTGAGAAGTATACAGACGTTTTCAGGGGAGATTTTTCCTGGTAGTGGGAGGGGGGGGGTGAGTAGGTCGGGGGTTACGTGGGAGGATCTTTCCATGAAGGAAGTTTTCATGGGGGAAGGGACATTGCTATGAAGGGGATGCTGGATTTCCCAGCGTTATTTAAAAAAAGATCAGAAATTAAGTATAAAAAACAAGTTTTTCAACTGCAACAGCAGCAACATCAAAACTTGAAACGAATAGAAAATATTACATATATGATTGGGTTCACCCCCTAGTCTATACCTCGTTCTTTAAGCCAAAGATTTTTTAGTACTTTCATAAGAGCTATTTATTCTAATGAAGGGCCTTTGTGATTAAGCGGTCATTTTTAAAGAATTGGAACAAAATTTGAACTTTTGCTTAAAGAGCAAGGTATTAACTAGGGGGTGAACCCCCTAATATACGTATTAAAAATATATGAATATAGAAGTTCGTTACGTGAGTTTATTCGTAAGTTACGTATATTTATTACAAATAAAAACGTTCGTAAATAAAATTAAAAAAGTTTCGAGAAAGCCAGTTATCCAAATAAAATTAAATTAATATGAAAATTTTGTTTTAATTATTCATGTACGGTGAGCCAAGATCAAAACCTGCATTTTTTCAGAAACTTTCAAAAATTAAATAAAAAAAAAACAAGTTTTTTCAAACTGAAAGTAAGGAGCGACATTAAAACTTAAAACGAACAGAAATTATTCCGTATATGAAAGGGGCTGTCCCCTCCTCAACGCCTCACTCTTTACGCTAAAGTTTGACTTTCTCAAAACTCTATTTTTTTTTTAAACAATGAAAAATTTTAGCGTACAGAGCGAGGCGTTAAGGAGGGGACAGCCTCTTTTATATACGGAATAATTTTTGTTTGTTTTAAGTTTTAATGTCACTCCTTGCTTTCAGTTAAAAAAAAACTTGTTTTTTTTATTTAATTGCTATCAAAATATCGGTTTTTAGAGTTTCGGATACTATTGAGCCGCGTCAATCCTTACTTGCAGTTCGTTGCCAGCAATTGTTTGACAGAAAAAAAAAGTATATCCTTGTTTTGAATATCCAGCATTTAAATTAATAATCCATTATTCGACTTATTAAATAAATTTAACGTATGACACATATTTCTTCGAGGAAATTTGATCGGGCAACTTTGATAAAATTTTGATCGGGTGACCTTGGGGGAAAATGGGGCATGGGAGGGGGTTCAGTTACTCTCCAATCTTATTTGGTCACTTAAAAAGGGCACTAGAACTTTGAATTTCCGCTCAAATGAGCCCTCTCCCGATATTCCAGGACTATTGGTTCGATACGATCACCCATGGGAAATAAAACCGTTCAAGGATGCTTATTTGGTGATAACAGGAACCCCACTGCCACTGGGGAAAAGTTTATAAGTCATGAAGTTGCCCATTGCTTATGTATAATATTTGTTTGGAAGTATATAAACTAAAAAATAAACGTTCAAATGGGGAATAGTGTATTTATCAGACAGTAAAAACAAATGTAAAAGCCTGGATATTTCGACCACATATACAGCGATCGTCATCAGCTGATTTACTTCAGCATTATAATTAACACTAACATATATATACAGAACAAATTAATTACTTTCGGTTTATTCGCTAGATTTGTCTGAGTAAGTTCAATAACTGGGTTCATCCAGAGTCTTGAGTTGTATATGATATGATATGATTTATTAACACTAAAGGCCCTACTAAGCCATGGTTAATACACAATACACTTCAAAAATAATAAATGAAAACACTCTTATTATAAACAAAACAAAAATAAAATAAAAATAAATCTAAAGAAAATGATCTCTACGCTGCATGCCCAGTCCAATAAACCTTCCCAAATTCTCATTCCCCAGGAAGTTTCTATCTCTTAATATATTACCCATCCATTCCTCCCTTTCAAACCACCCTGGAAACATTTCCTCTCTCAAACCTCTGAATTCCTTGCATAAACATAAAAAATGAATTAAATCATCCTTTTCGTCCTCACTCATCGGACAAAAATAGGGACCAACCTTCGAGCTGAACTTCCCCAAATATTTTCTCCTGTTTCCAAATGCTACAAAATTTTACCTTACCGATAATACCCACTTTAATTCCACCCTACTAAGCCCACCTTAAAATAAACTTCCTCCTCTCATAAGTCCTTAATACTAGCATACAGAGATAAAGAAGGTGACGAGGATATATCACATTGCTATTTCTGGATCTCCTGGCTCTCTCAAATAAACTTAACATGTTTTGCTACCACCCCCTTTTTACCACTACCCTTTTCCCCCGTCCCAAAACCTAGCTTCCCCACAACTTTCCAAAATATGTTTAACTTGGCTAGCCCAAGTACCTTTCCTCCTATCTCTCAAAAGTTCTTGGTAAGCTGCTTTTAGTATCCTCTCCTCTGGGAGGGATTCTAATTATTTCCAATACCTCTAATTCTACTAACTAGCCTTATAACTCTTTGACTCCTCAACCCTAAATCACCCCTTAAAACTAACCCATTAAACTTATCACTTAGACCTATCAATCTCTTAAAAAACAACTGGATCCTCTTTAACTTAGCCCCTTTTCAAATCCCCAAATTTCACACCCATAACTAATTACTGTTCTTATCTTACTATCAAAAATCCTCTTCATTAATTTAATATCATTTAGGCCTATCTTTCTTAAACTGTTTCTTAACACACTCCATATCACCCTAAGTCCTCTTCTCTACATTAAATCAACAAGACGACTCCAACTTCCATTAGATGAACCTTACACCCTAAATACACAAACTCCTTTTCAATCTTTAACTCTCTACCAGTCATGTCAAAAATTTCATTTTGTCCCCCATTTTCTTCAAATACTACTACCGCTGATTTATCAACATTTAAAATTAACTTCTTCTCAACTAAATAATCACGGTTCATATCTAATAACTTTTTTGCAACTCTTTTCCACTTTTTGCAACCAACACTATATCATCCGTAAAAAGGACAGCAAAGAAAGATTTACACGATAACTCAATGCATGGTGATACCCTACTCCTAAAATAATCCTCTATATCATTTATAAATAAATATCCTACAAAATATCCTAACAAATATCCTAATATCCTAACATATCCTAACAAATCTCCATTAGTAATCCTAATTGTAGCAGACTCTCGATAAAGTGCTTCCTAACTATTTCATCGAAAGCTCCTCACAAGTCCAGAAAAGCTGCATATCACCTATTTTCTCATCTTCTAGGATATTTTCTTATCAACAAACTCAAAATAAATATCTGGTCTATAAAACTATATCCCTTCCTGAAACATGCCTCTATATCTATCATCTTCTTCTGTATTCTAACTATTTATCTAACCTTGAAAATAATACCTTACAAAACAGCTTACTAATACTATTCCCCATACTGATACATCTATAATTACTATGGACTAGCCTATCTCCTTTCTTGTGCAACGGCACCAGAATAGATGTCGACCATTCCCTTGGCCAGTACTCTTTACCAAAAAATACCAAAAACAAAAGGCTTAAATTCGAAACAATCCATACTCTACTCCACTTCCACACTTTTAGTGGAATTCCTTTCAGTGGAAAACGTCTCATCTAGCGGTTCACCTTCTCCTACTTCCTCAAACATACCTTCCAAATACTCAGCCCAACTCTCAGCTAGGGGGACTTCGCCAACACCACGTGTCTCTCCAACGGAAGCCTTCACAAGCTTCCAAAATTCCCAAGAGTATGCCTTACTAAACGCTTCCTTAATCCTACGAGGTTATTCTAACCTATACTTATTTTTTTTAACTAGCTTTCCATATTTCTCCCTATTCTCACGATACAATTCTAATCGCTCATACATTTCATGTGGCACAGTACCCTTCAAACTCTTAAAAGCTTCTAACGCTCCTCTACTACAATTCTCACACTCCTCATAAAGAAAATTCCCTCTGGCCCTAACTTCACTGCTATTCCCCAGCCTTGATTCCTTGCCTATATCATATACTATACCACAAAGTTCTGTGAGAAAAGATTCAAGATGACCCTCTTTTCTAAATTGAGCGCTCTTCTCTAGTCTTTTCTCTGAACTTTCCTCAGAAAAATATAGCCTAAGTATTTCCTCATTATTCTGATCTATTCTAAGGGGCTTATTTTTTTTCAGGAGTATAATTTTATTTACACATAATTTACAAAAAAAACAAACGCCAAGGAACCTTTCGGTTCGTTAGGCCAACTCCAGCTTCCAACACATATTTCAATTGAAATAGACAAAAAAACAACAACAATATCTCCCGCCGACGGGCTAAAAAAACAACACAACCAAAAATTCTATTATGGAACTACTAAAAAAAAAACAAAAAAAAATCAAACAAATTGATGAATATTATTATAAAAATCCCTCAATTTTATTTGGAAACTACTTAGGTAATGCGCACGCACAACCCTAATTGGCAAATGACTCCAGGAGCTCGGCAAAACATGCCCCTAGTGAAGATTGTGAAGATCCACACCAGTTATAAATATGCCATTAAAACATTCCGAGGTAAGGTTATTAATAATATTAAACATTAACATAGATCGATAAAAAAGGAATATACCTGCTAGAGGAAGAATATTCAGTTTTAAATACACATTTCTCACTGAATCTCTCGGTCCATATTTGCTAAAATCCTAATGACAGATTTTTGCAAAGCTTGAAGGCATTTCAGATGGGATTGAAAAGTTGAAGACCACACCGAACAACAATATAAAAGGTAACAATGGACAAGTGAAAAATACAAAAGTCTAAGGACAATTTTCGGACAAATTTGCTTCAATTTCCTTATAAATCCAACATTACGGGCAATTTCAGATGTTATACAATTTATATGGTCTGAAAAACTAAGCGTCTCCTCTACAATAAGGCCTAAATACCAAGTCGAATCAACTCTATTACTAAATTAATTTCCAGATCTCAGCTTGTCCACCCAAGCGTAATACATTTTAGAACGAGAAAACAACACAAAGTTGCACTTCTTAAAGTCTATTTTCAACTTATTCAACCTTGTCCCCTTTTCAATCAAACTTATATCATGTTCGAATGCACGGATCAACTCTTCTTCAGTTCTCGCGCATACCGTTAAATTGGTATCATCAGCAAATAAAACTAACGCTTTTACAGGGATCACATTTGGGTCTCCACTATTTACTGAATCAACAATATTCGGAAAAACTCCACATAGATCATTAATATATACAGCAAATAAATACTAGACCAAGAAGACATCCCTGTGGGACTCCAGACTCGACATCGTATTCCCATGTAGCTTGTTTTCCATCATCCAAAAATAATTTTCTATCAGTTAGGTAAGACTTCAACAGATTCAGAGCTCTTCCTCTTATACCGCCATTATCTAATTTACACTATAGAATCTCATGGTCCACAGAATCGAACGCTTTTAAAATATCTAAAAATACACGTAATACGTTATGACTAATAAGATGTTTATCAAGGCCATCATTAACCAACGATAAAAGAAACTGAACTGCATGCTCTGTAGAATGTTTCTTTCTAAAACCAAATTGATTCTTAAAGAAAAATCCTTTCTTCTCTAGAAATGTCTCAATCCTTAGGCATAATATCTTCTCCATTATTCTAGCTATAATTGGAAGCAGTGAAATTGGTCTAGAGTTGCTTGGATCTTCTCGGTAACTTGGCTTAAATATTGGCACTATTTTTGCAGCCTTAAACGGCTGAGGGAAGATTCCATCTTTAAAACACCCATTAATATGTTCGACAAGTTGATACTTAATAACTGTAAAAAATTTCTTTCAGGACACGGAGGGATACAAAATCTGATCTAGCGGAATTATTCTTCAATCCATAAATCACTGTTAACACTTCAATTTCGTCTTTTGAAGCCACATACTTGTTTCACTAGCTAGCCCAATATACTGGTGAAACGACCCTTCATTTTTATGTACCCTTACTGACTGTCTAATTTCATTACCTGGTTTAGAAAAATGATCGGCCAGGTTTTCATTAAAATCTGCCTGGCATTGTTCACTTTCACATGGCTCCTTATCAATTCCTCCAATTATCGACAGAATTATTTTCCAAGTCTTCAAAGAGCTATCTCTACACGACTGAAACATTCTCGAGTAAAAATCCTTTTTTGCTTTTCTTAACAATAGTAGTAAGGCCCCAATTACTTGGGTATTTGGCCCCAATTAGGTGGGTATAATCTGGTTTGGTTCGTTATTGCGAGAGGATTACTCAATTTACATCTTAGTGTTAACTGTGCGATGACTTAGTCTAATTGCGTAGGTACTAAAGGAACATTTGAAGGTGGAGAAAAAAAAGGGGTAATTAGTGATTGGATAATTTTAACAAGAAATGACTTAAAATTGTTTTGGAGGAGATGGAATGAATGTGTACTGTATAATACACAAGTGATGATTTGCACAGTGTTGTCAATTTTAAATAGTTTAGAAATAAAAAAAATTAACAAGAAATGGCTGAAAAGGGTTTTGAGGGAGTTGATTTGCACGAGGGATGACTTGCACGAGGGTTCAGTTACATGCAGATTTAGTTACACGGGGATTAGTTAAATGGGGTTGAGTTGCACAAGGATTCAGTAGCACAGAGGTTCAGTTGTACGGGGTTTCGGTTATACAGGGGTTCAGTTACATGGGGGGTTCAGTTGCACGGGGGGGGGATCTGCTATAAAAAACACTTCATTCTATACAAATTGTAGGTACAAAAAGATTTATAGGTCCTTAATTTAGGTATCTGACTATAAGGCTTTATTATATCTTTTCAGAACAAATTATTATTTTAGGGAATTATTTCGGTGAAACAGTTAGAGATATTTTAAAAGATGATTTTAGAAGAGGACTTGAGGGTGAAACTCTGTGGTCGTTATAATACACAAGTTCCATTTGAACAGTGTTGTGAGGTCCCTTACCACAACCCCAAAGGGCTCCGATCCCCCACCCAACCCCGAAGGAAGCCCCCGGGCCACAAAAGTTCTCTGGACCCCCAAAGGACCCCCGGCGCCCCAATGGCTCCGGAGTCCCCCATTATAATACTTTTTAAGGCTTTATTATATCTTTTCAGAACAAATTATTATTTTGGGGAATTATTTCGGTGAAACAGTTAGAGACATTTTAAGAGATGATTTAAAAGACGATTTTAGAAGAGGACTTGAGGGTTAAACTCTGTGGTCGTTATAGTACACAACTTCCATTTGAACAGTGCTGTGAGGTCCCTTACCACAACCCCAAAGGGCTCCGATCCCCCCACCCCAACCCCGAAGGAAGCCCCCGGTCCTCAAAGGTTCTCTGGGCTCCCAAAGGGCCCCCGGTGCCCCAATGGCTCCTGAGTCCCCCATTATAATACTTTTTAAGGCTTTATTATATCTTTTCAGAACAAATTATTATTTTGGGGAATTATTTCGGTGAAACAGTTTTATTTCGGTCAAACTGCACAAAGAGACACACATTCCGAGTAGACACAAACAACCAACAGGGACAAACATATTAACAATATAAATACACATAGTCCGAAGAGACACACAAAGCCCAAAGAGACACAAGAATCACAATAAGAGACACAAAACACCACTACAAACCAAAACAGCACCACCACATGAAAACACCCCAAAATAGACCTGAATTTCCCAAAGAGACACAAATGGTCTATCAGAGATACAACCAGCCGCAGGAACAACCCGAAGACAAAAAAGACACAAACAGCCAACTAGACACTTAAACCTCAACGATTTCCACAGGGGCCCAAAGAAACGCAGACATCCAACAAAGACACACAAAGCCCAAAACGAAACAAAAAGCCAAAAGAGACACACACAGACCAAAAAGATTCAAACTGTCCAAAAAGACACACAGCCTAAAGAGACACACACAGCCCAAAGAGACACACACACACACAGGCTAAAGAGACACACACAGACCGAAGAGACACACAAAGCCCAAAGAGAGACACACACACACAGCCCAAAGAGACAAAAACGCCCATACAGACACATACAGACCAAAAGATTCAAACACCCCAAAGAGACACACATATCTCAAAGAGACACACACGGTCCCTAAGAGACACAAACATCCAAAAGAAATCTTTTAAAATGTCTCTTAACTGTTTCACCGAAATAATTCCCTAAAATAATAATTTGTGCTGAAAAGGTACAATACAGCCTTAAAAAGTACTATAAGGGGGGACTCAGGAGGCTTGGGGGTGCCGGTGGCCCTGTGGAAGCCCAGTGGAACTTTGAGGACGGGGGGCGTCCTGTGGGGGTGGGATGGGGGATCGGATCCCTGTGGGGTTGTCGTCAGAGACCTCACAACACTGTTCAACTGGAACTTGTGTATTATAACAACCACAAAGTTTCACCCTCAAGTCCTCTTTTAAAATATCTTTAACTGTTTCACCGAAATAATTCCCTAAAATAATAATTTGTTCTGAAAAGATATAAAAAAACCTTAAAATGTATTATAACGGGGGGCTCGGCAGCCATTGGGGCGCCGGGGGCCCTTTGGGAGACCAGAGAACCTTTGAGGACCGGGGGTTTCATTCGGGGTTTGGATGGGGGGGATCGGAGCCCTTTGGGATTGTGGTAAGGGACGTCACAACACTGTTCAAATGGAACTTGTGTATTATAACGAGCACAGAGTTTCACCCTCAAGTCCTCTTCTAAAATCATCTTTTAAATCATCTTTTAAAAAGTCTCTAACTGTTTCACCCAAATAATTCCCCAAAATAATAATTTGTTCTGAAAACATATAATAAAGCCTTAAAAAAGTATTATAATGGGGGACTCAGGAGTCATTGGGGCGCGGGGGGGTCCTTTAGGGGCCCAGTGAGCGTTTGAGGACCGGGGGGTTCCTTCGGGGTTGGGGTGGGGTATCGGAGCCCTTTGGGGTTGTGGTAAGGGACCTCACAATACTGTTCAAATGGAACTTGTGTATTATAACGACCACCGAGTTTCACCCTCAAATCCTCTTCTAAAATCATCTTTTAAAATGTCTCTAACTGTTTCACCGAAATAATTCCCTAAAATAATAATTTGTTCTGAAAAGATATATTAAAGCCTTAAAAGGTATTATAATGGGGGACTCAGGAGCCACGGGGGGGCGGGGGGTCCTTCGGGAGCCCAGAGAACCTTTGAGTACGAGGGGTTTCCTTGGTGTTGGGGGGGTCGGTATCGGAGCCCATTGGGGTTGTGGTAAGGGACCTCACAACACTCTTCAAATGGATCTGGTGTACTATAGCGACCACAGAGTTTCACTCTCAAGTCCTCTTCTAAAATCATCTTTTAAATCATCTCTTAAAATGTCTCTAACTGTTTCACCGAAATAATTCCCTAAACGAAAAGATATAATAAAGCCTTAAGAAGTATTATAATTGGGGACTCAGGAGCCATTGGGGCGCCGGGGGCCCTTTGGGAGTCCAGAGAACCTTTGAGGACGGGGGGGTTCCTTCGGGGTTGGGGTGGGGGATCGGATCCCTTTGGGGTTGTGGTAAGGGACCTCTAAACACTGTTCAAATGGAACTTGTGTATTATAACGACCACAGAGTTTCACCCTCAAGTCCTCTTCTAAAATCATCTTTTAAAATGTCTCTAACTATTTCACCGAAATAATTACCTAAAATAATAATTTGTTATGAAAAGATATAATAAAGCCTTAAACGTTATTATAATGGGGTACTCAGGGGCCTTTGGGGCACCAGGGGCCCTTTGGGAGCCCAGAGAACCTTTGAGGCCGGGGGGTTTCCTTGGGGGTTGGGGGGTGGGGATCGGAGCCCTGTGGGGTTGTGTTAAGGGACCTCACAACACTGTTCAAATGGATGTTGTGTATTATAACGAGCACAGAGTTTCACCCTCAAGTCCTCTTGTAAAATCATCTTTTAAATTATCCCTTAGAATGACTCTAACGGTTTCACCGAAATAATTCCCCAAAATAATAGTTTGTTCCGAAAAGATGTAATAAAGCCTTAAAAAGTATTATAATGGGGGACTCAGGAGCCCTTGGGGCGCCGGGGGCCCTTTGGGAGCCCAGAGAACCTTTGCGGACCAGGGACTTCCTTCGGGGTGGGGGGGGGGGGATCGGAGCCCTTTGGGGTTGTGGTAAGGGACCTCAGAACACTGTTCAAATGGAACTTGTGTACTATAACGACCACAGAGTTTCACCCTCAAGTCCTCTTCTAAAATCATCTTTTAAATCATCTCTTAAAATGTCTCTAACTGTTTCACCGAAATAATTCCCTAAAATAATACTTTGTTCTGAAAAGATATAATAAAGCCTTAAAAAGTATTATAATTGGGGACTCAGGAGCCATTGGGGCGCCGGGGGTCCTTTGGGGGTCCAGAGAACCTTTGAGGACCGGGGGCTTCGTTCGGGGTTGGGTGGGGGATCGGAGAATTTTGGGGTTGTGGTAAGGGACCTCACAACACTGTTCTAATGGAACTTGTGTATTATAACGACCACAGAGTTTCACCCTCAAGTCCTCTTCTCAAATCATCTTTTAAAATGTCTCTAACTGTTTCACCGAAATAATTTTCTAAAATAATAATTTGTTCTGAAAAGATACAATAAAGCCTTATAGTCAGATACCTAAATTAAGGGCCTATAAATCTTTTTGTACCTACAATTTGTATAGAATGAAGTGTTTTTTATAGCAGATACCCCCCCCCCCGTGCAACTGACCCCCCATGTAACTGAACCCCTGTATAACCGAAACCCCGTACAACTGAACCTCCGTGCTACTGAATCCTCGTGCAACTTGACCCCATTTAATTAATCCCCGTGTAACTGAATCCGCATGTAACTGAACCCTCGTGCAAGTCAACCCTCAGGCAAATCAACTCCCTCAAAACACTTTTCAGCCATTTCTTGTTAATTTTTTTTATTTCTAAACTATTTAAAATTGACAACACTGTGCAAATCAACACTTGTGTATTATACAGTACACATTCATTCCATATCCTCCAAAACACTTTTCAGTCATTTCTTGTTAAAATTATCCAATTACTAATTACCCCTTTTTTTCTCCACCTTCAAATGTTCCTTTAGTACTTAAACAATTAGACTAAGTCATCGCACAGTTAACACTAAGATGTAAATTGAGTGATCCACTTGCGATAACGAACCAAACCAGAATATACCCACCTAACCAGATCAAAAAATGGCGGTCACACTAACTTGATTAGTAATTGGATTCAGATATACTACGAATGGACTTTCAGTCCTACATTCACGGGTTTCTGCAAAGTGTTATGGGCTTCATTGAAAAAATACCAGTTTTAAAAAAAATAATAAATAAAGATGTATCCATGAGTTTGACCTCCAAAAAATGGGTGTCACAATAGAAAACCTGTCTGCCAAGCCATGTATCGTTCATAGTAATAGGTAAATGGCCCTGGTAACCCAATTACTTGAAAATACACACACATATCCATGCCTCAGGCTTGTGAAAGTGCATGTATATTTTCAAGTGCATACACCCTTACTTGGTAGGGCAAGTAGAGTTCATAGTAATAGGTAAATGGCCCTGGTAACCCAATTACTTGAAAATACACACACATATCCATGCCTCAGGCTTGTGAAAGTGCATGGATATTTTCAAGTAATTGGGGCCTTACTACTAACAATCTATTGAGCGCGTCATTATAATTCTTATAAATATTTCTCGGTCAGTAATTTTACTAACCTTATGCAACGCATGCCTCCTCTTGATGCTAGCCAAAATACTCCATGGCTTATTTGCACTTCTTTCATTTTTATTCTTTATAGCTATCTTAATACACACTTCATTGATCAAATTTCTAACTTTTTCATACCACGTTGCAAGCCTGTCACCAAGATTCGTGCATTCACTTAAACAACTCCAATCATACTCCTCAAGTCGCTCTTTCATTTCATTAATACTTTATTTATCAAAATAAGAATATTGTCTGTTTATATTCTCATAATCATTATGCATGTCTTTTTCAATATCTACACACACCATAATTGAAAAGTGATCGGACACATCACAGTGAGCGGATTACAATTGGTCTATCATATTTAACACTCGAAAAAATATTATCTGTCATATTTTCAGACGTTTCAGTAATACGAGTACCACACATCAATAACTGGGTGAAGATTAAAACTAAACACAAGATTACAAAAATTATTACGAACCACATTTTCCCTATTCTTCATATCAATATTAAAATCACCCATCACAAAACAATGGGCCGAAGACGGTAGTTGCATCAGCTGCGACTCCATATAATCCATAAATTGTTGTAACGAACTTGAAGGAGTTCTATATACAATTACTACATAAAATGTATCCTTATTCATTTCAACCTGCAAAACCATACTCTCAAATACCATTTCAACAGATACTGATAAATTTTCTCTTACCTTAGAAGTAAGGCTTGACTTTATATTCGCTGCAAGCCCACCATGTTGATGTATCATTCTTTTCTTCCTAAAAAACGTGTAACCATTAGTATCAAGTAGCAAATCATTATGATCATTAAGCCAAGTCTCAGTCAATCCAACAATATTTATATCACATATTATATATTATATATCACACAACTCAGAAATATACCTAAAACAACTATTTAACCCTCGACAATTCAAATGCATCAGCATAGGTTTCCCAGGGTTATTAACGTCAGAAATGAGAAGTATACAGACCTTTGTAGGGGGGGGGGGGAGAGGAGAGAATTTTCTGCTGGGGGAATTTTATATGGGGAGAAAGTTTTGTGGAGAGAGAAGTTCCAGGGGGTGTGGGCTTTCCAGGGGATATTTTACGCTGAGGGAATTCCTATACGAAATTTTTATAATTACCTTACTTTCTCTTTGCCGAATAAATTTTACATTTGGTGATATTTAGGGGAATTATCCAGGGAAATCTTTCGCCGGATAAAAATTTGTCTGGAGCATCTTTCTGTAGGGGGGGGGGGATTTTCCACAGGCAGAAATTCTCCATCGGACAGTTTTCCACGGGATAAATTCTCCAGGGTAATTTTCTGCGGGAGAATTTTTCTAACTAGAAGCGATTTGCTGGAAAAGTTTTCTACAGAGGGGGGAGGGTGCAAACTTCAAGCACGGTTCAAAAAAAAATTGGAAAATGAAGTCTTTTTGAAATGAAAGTGTACTAAGAATAATTTTTCAGCCAGAACCAACGGCATTAAAAAAAATCAGAAATTAAATTAAATAAAATAACAGGCTTTTTAAAATGAAAGTAAGAAGCAACATCAAAACTTAAAACGAACAGAAATTATTATGTATATGAGGGGGTTTGCTTCCCCTTCAATACCTCGCTCTTTACGTAACAATTTGACTTTGGTCCCAATTCTTTAAGAATTAAATAAAAAAAAAACAAGTTTTTTTTAACTGAAAGTAAGGAACGACGTTAAAACTTAAAACAAACAGAAATTATTCCGTATATGAAGGGGGCTGTCCCCTCCTCAACGCATCACTCTTTACGGTAAAGTTTTTTTTTTATTGTTTAAAAAAGATAGTTGTGAGAAAGTCAAAATTTAGCGTAAAGAGCGAGGCGTTGAGGAGGGTACAGACCCTTTCATATACGGAATAATTTCTGTTCGTTTTAAGTTTTAATGTCATTCCTTACTTTCAGTTAAAAAAACTTGTTTTTTTTATTTTATTTTTGAAACATTTTTGAATTAATGCAGGTTTTGGTTTTGGCTCACCGTACATGAATAATTAAAACAAAATTTGCATATTAATTTTACTTTTATTTGGTTAAATGGCTTTCTCGAAACTTGCTTAATTTTATTTACAAACATTTTTATTAGTAATAAATATGCGTAACTTACGAATTAACTTACGTAACAAACTTCTATATTCATAGATTTTTAATACATATATTAGAGGGTTGGCCCCTAGTCAATACCTTGCTCTTTAAGGTAAAGTTAGAATTTTTTTTTCCAATTCTTTAAAAATGACCCCTTAATCACAATTAGTTGATCAGCTGAAATCAGTTGAAAAAACTTGTTTTTTTTATTTAATTTCTGATCCTTTTCTTTAATAATGCTGGGAAATCTTGCGCCCCCTTCATAGCAATGTACCTTCCCCCATGAAAACTTCCTACATGGAAAGATCCTCCCATATAACCTCTGACCCTCTCCCCACCTACCAGAAAAAATCCCCCCTGAAAATGTCTGTATACTTCCCAATAACCAATACTATATGTTAACATTGGGTAAAGTTCATAACTTTCAGCCCTCCCCCCGGGGACTTCGGGGGATTAAGTCGTTCTAAAAGACATTGTTATCATATTTTTTACCATGCTGAACAAAATGGATATCTCAAAATTTTGATCGGGTGACTTTGAGGAAAAAAGGGGTGTGGGGGGGGCTAGTTGACCTCCAATATTCTGATCACTTAAAAAGGGCATTATAACTTTTAATTTTCGCTCCGATGAGCCCTCCAACGATATTCTAGGCCCATTGGGGCAATACGATCACCCCTGGGAAAAAAAAACAAAAAAAAAAACAAATAAAGAGGCATCCGTGATATTTCTCCTGGCAAAAAATTCAAAATTCCACGGGTTTGTACATAGGAGCTTGAAACCTCTACGGTAGGGCTCTCTGATACGCTGAATATGATGGTGTAATTTTCATTAAGGTTCTATAACTTTCAGGTTATATTTAATATAACCTCAACCACTAGTAATACAACCTCAACCACTAATAATGGAACCTCAACCACTAATAATATAGCTAATAATATAACAGTATCTAAAGGAGGTTAAAACAGATTTCACTTTTTTTTCCACAGTCAAAACCTTGCACTGACATATTAGAATGACGGAACTTAGAATCTAGCTTTTACATAAAATGGATGGCTAGGACGGGAAGAAAATGAAATTTCGAAACGCATTTACAAGACTCTGTGTTTTCTTCGTTTTTCCGTACCGAATATGGCAAATCCCTATTTTACGATTTACCCAAGTTTCTAAAAAATGTATATATTAGGTTTCTGCTAAGGACAGCCGGAATATATATCCCCCAATGCATTATTTCATTTCTATCCTCTCGTATATCAAAAAGGTGGTGGTGGACCTCTGAGAGGAGGGGGGGCTACCTTTTCCTCTTTTGAGCACAGTTTTATTTTATAAACAGAAATATAAGAACCCATCGAGCAACAATAAATCATGTCATCAGAATTCTAGCCAGGCACCCTTCCCCCGATTCTACCCAAAATTTTTGGTCTGCCATAGAGTTGGCCTAACCTCTTATAGCTCCTTTCATTTGAAAATGCAGCCTTTTCTTATCAAGTCAATCTTTTCCCTCATTTCCAAAAAGAACAAAAGGACAGAGAGGGCTTTTGCTATTTGATCAAGGCTTGGAAAACCAGGAAGATTCAAATTTAAAGTTTTTTTTTTTCATGGGAAACAAAGAGGTGCAAAGTAACAACTGAACTTAAGCTTAGTATGTCTTCTTTTTTTTAATTTATTTCTCGAAATTGACAATTGACCCTTTTTTCCTCGCGTTTCTTTTTTTTCAAATGAGTTCATTCTAGAAAGATAGACAAAAGTACAGTTAGATTAGATGAGATAAAGAATAGTCAAAAAAGGAGATATGTTAGCAGACAGATTTATTATTCAGTACTATTTTAAAGTATTTTCTCACTTGAAATACCATTTACATTTTTTCAGATTTTCCTTTTCAGGGAAGTGAGGATCTTTGCACAAAGTATCAGGGGAAAAAACCTGCAGAAAATATTGTTGCTCAAAAAGTATTCGTCCTTTCTCACTCGCGTAAAATCCTATAAACAAGTTTATGACGGCAGTAAATGAGGTAATTGGCTAATGGAAATGCATCAGAGATGTAAACCAATGACTAAATATAACTGATTGATCAGGGAGAATATTCAAGGTATTCTTTTTTTTTAAAATAGGAGCTTGAAAAGATCCTTTTTTTTGCCCCGTCAAACCTTTTTATGGCTAGAGTGGCATTTGTGCAAGAGTCCTTTGTCCAGGGTCAGATTGTACTCTGGATCCATTGCGTAAGACTAATTGCAAATATATTTCTCAATTATAATACAAGAACAATCCCCGTTGGATGAAATAAGTAAGCCCCTGCTGAAGGATATGTTCAGAGTACTCAATTGGTAGGCTTGCCTACTATAAAAATGAAAAAAAAAACTTTAGACTACAGTTATAGGCTGACACCTATAGCTTCCCGAAAATCTTGGAATTTGGATAACTCCCAATAGTTA
This sequence comes from Artemia sp. Qi Xiang Cuo, assembly GCF_049724085.1. Taxonomy (NCBI): domain Eukaryota; kingdom Metazoa; phylum Arthropoda; class Branchiopoda; order Anostraca; family Artemiidae; genus Artemia; species Artemia sp. Qi Xiang Cuo. Next base: position 5,490,477 of record NC_142800.1, on the reverse strand, counting down.
TCACAACTTCGCATCTGTGACTACCATGCTAGGCATTCGATTCTGAGCAGGGGGACACCTAATGTAAGCATAACCAAGTGAAAATTCTACATGTAGGGGAACCCCCTTTAAACCCTGATATGGGGGCTCCTTGGTATCCTTTCTGCTAAAGAATACGAGAACTAGAAGTAGGATTTCAACTCCTCCTACTTAGAGTAATTGTAACTTTATAGTATTTACCATACTGGCCAGAAAATAGTTTAAGAGATTTATATTAAACACAAAAAAACTCATACTTCTATTCAGGTAAAAGCCTTACAAAAAATTAAACTGAAAAATATTCTTTTTGTACATGAGCAATAGGAAGCTAGATACGAGTTTACGAGTGTTAACTTGATAGCCTTATTGCAGACACCCAAAAAATATTTGGGTAAAATGGATAAACAACAGAAAGGCAACGAAAAAGGTGAATCGTGACTGCGGGGCTGAAACCCCTATAATATAATGACTCACCACCAGCTGCTAAATAAGGAGGAGTCAAATCCATTCATATTTAAAAGAATTATAAAAAAAAGGATATTCAGCTGACAAATAATGGGATGTCCTACAATACTCAACACAAAAAGACATGGGATATTCTACAATCATTTTACATGTTGAATTTCCCCCTTTGTTATTTCCGAGATGTCTTGGATGACTTTCTTGCTTATTGAAGTAACTGGAATGTAAAAGTTAACACTTTTGCTGGGTACATTAGCTTTTTTGATCATTGATCAAAGAAGCAAATTTTTGGTGTTTTTGTTTATCATTAGTGAAATAATAAACGTGGCAGCCGAGCTAACAATAATTAAATAAAAAAATAAAAAATTTTCTCGACTGAAAGTAAGGAGCAACATTAATACTTAAAACGAACAGAAATTATTATGTATATTAGGGGTTTACTCCTCCTCAACATCTCTTTCTATACAGTAAAGTTTTTTAGTATCTTAAAAAAAGATTCTTATTATTTTGATTAAACGAACTGTGTTTCGAGATTCGTTCGCAATGAATTGGGACTGAGTTCAAACTTTAGTGTAAAGAGCGAGGTGCTGAGGAGGAGCACCCCCCCCCCTCGTATATGTTATCATTTCTGTTCATTTTAAGTTTTAATGTTTTTAATTTGTTTTTACAACAATAAAAATATTTTATATATATTTAATATAATAAGTTATATATTCGATATATTTTAAAAATAAGTTTTTTTTAGACCTGGTCACTTTCTATAGAAGGAGTTGTCATATAAACTTCAAACGGGGCTCATTCGATTGGAAATTGAAATGGCTAGTGCCCTTTTTAATAGTTAAAAGGGATTAGAAAGCAACCAAAATTATGTTCTGGTCTTGAAAATGCATGAGAGTTGCCAACACTACTCATATTAATTTTTGCTCGTTTTGAGCTTGACTTTGTTATTTATCATAAAATCCGGTCTTTTTGGGTTTCATTTATTTATTGATGGTGATTTGTGGTTATTTTACGCTTGGAATATTATTTGTCTTTATTTCTGCTCATTTTTGGCGTTATGGAGCTCTTTACTTTTCTTTTAAAAACTTATTTTGTGGAAAAAGTCTTTTAAATTAATCCCGATAAAATGAATCCAAAATTTACTTCCCTGTCTCTGTGTTATTTCAGTCTTGTTTAAAATTTAAATTTTTGTATTTTAATCCCATATAGAATGTTACTGTCCCATTGAATCCATTTCAAATCACGTCTTCTTTGTAGTATCTCTCTGTGAAGCGTATCTCCTTCATTCATACTTTAATCTTCCTTTTCATAGCTGATAGTTTTACTTCAGAGGAATATAGACATTTTTCTCGCTTTTCCAAATTATTCTTTTCATCAAATATGTTTCATCTCTGGAATTCGAAAGTAACCAAAACAAATTGTAAAAGATAAAAGTAGTTTTATTATGCTTATTATGCTTTTAAAAGTAGATAAAAGTAGAACACATAAATATTGTTTAAGCTACGGGGATTTCAAATTATTCAATTTTCAAATAGGCTAGAAGGCATCATATGTGAAATAAAGGTTCATCTTACTAGTTGCAACAGCACTCTTAGATTTAATAATTTATCATAATTTTCTGGTTTACTTTCCTATGAAATTTTGGGATTTACTGCCTGTGCTTATAAATTATACAAATATACTCTGTTAACGACCTGACTTCTTATGGAATTAAATAAAAAAACAAGCTGTAAGTAAGGAGCGACAATAAAACTTAAAACGAACAGAAATTATTCCGTATATAAAAGGGGCTGTCCCCTCCTCAACGCCTCGCTCTTTACCCTAAAGTTTGACTCTGTCTCACAACTTTATTTTTTAAAACAATTAAAAACCTTAGCGTAAAGAGTGAGGAGTTGAGGAGGGGAGAGCCCCTTTCATATACGAAATAATTTTAGTTCGTGTTAAGTTTTAATGTCGCTCCTTACTTACAGTTTAAAAAAATCGTTTTTCTTATTTAATTTCTGAATGTTTTTTATTTAAAAAAGACCTTTGATTTTGGATCACCGTACATGAATAATTAAAACGAAATTTGCATATTAATTTTACTTTTTTTTGGCTAAATGGCTTTCTCGAAATTTTGTTCTGACGTAACTTACGAATTAACATACGTAACGAACTTCTATATTCGTATGTTTTTATTACGTATAGAAAGGAATTTAACCCATAGTCAATACCACGTACTTTACGCTAAAGTTCGAATTTCGTTCGCATCACAAACCCCTGAATTACAACGGCCGGTTAATCAGAATTGATAGCTCTTTTGAAAGTGATAAAAGAACTTTAGCGTAAAGGGCGAGATATTGACTAGGGGGCGAACCCCCTCATATACGTAATAATTTCTATTCGTCTTAAGTTTTAATGTTGCTCCTTACTTTTAATTAAAAAAAAAGTTTTTCTTATTTAATTTCTTATCGTTTTTTAAATAATGCTGGGAAATCCTACACCCCCTTCATAGAAATGTCCCTTCTCAGAAGGAAACACCCTCCATGGAATGATCCTCTCCCAAAACCCCTCCTCCGACCGCCCCCCCACCGGAAAAAATCCCTCCTGAAAACGTCTGTATACTTCCCATTAACCAATAATATATGTAAACAATGGGCAAAGTTTATAACTTGCAGCCTATCCCCTGGATACTTTGGGGGATTAAGTCATCCTCAAAGACTTATTTATAAGATTTTCGACTATGCTGAACAAAATGGTTATACCAAAATTTTGATTGGATGACTTCGGGAAAAAATGAGCGTGGGAGGGGGCCAAGTAGCCCTCCAATTTTCTTGGTCACTTAAAAAAGCCACTAGAACTTTTAATTTACGTTCGAATGAGCCCTCTCAAGATATTCTAGGACTGCTGGATCATCATATACGATCACTCCTGGGGAAAAAAAACAAAAAAAAACAACAAATAAACACACATCCGTGATCTTTCTTCTGGCAAAAATGCAAAATTCCACATTTTTGCAGATAGGAGCTTGAAACTTCTATAGTAGGGTTCTATGATACGGTGAATCTGACGATGTGATTTTCATTAAAGCTATTCGACTGTTAAGGATTGTTTCTCCCTTTTTTTGAAAATAAGGCAAATTTTCTCAGGCACGTAACTTTTGATGGTCAAGACTAAAAATGATTAAACTTATATATTTGAAATCAGCATAAAAATCTGATTCTTTTTATGTATCTATTGGTATCAAAATTCCGTTTTTTAGAGTTTCCGTTACTATTGAGCCGGGTCGCTCCTTACTTACAGTTTGTTACCACGAACTACTTGATTAAATAAAATAAAACAAGTTTTTTCAACTAAAAAAATGAGCAATATTAAAACTTAAAACGAACAGAGATTGTTACGAATTTGAAGGGGGATGCGCCCTTCTCAACACCTCACTCTTCAAGCTAAAGTTTTTTGGCACTTTTAAAAAAGCTTCCTATTCTAAATAAACAGCCCCTTTGTTTCAGGAGTCGTTATTAAAAAACTGAGATTGCATTCTAACTTTACCATTGCTGAGATGGGCGCAGCTCCCACTCATATAGGTAGCAATTTCTGTTCGTTTCAAGTTTTAATGTTGCTCCTTACTTTGAATTGAAAAAAATAGTTTTTTTTAATTTAATTTAATATCTTTTTTTAAATAATGCCGGGAAGTCTGGCTCCGAATCGACGAAAAAATACCCCTCCCCTCGGAAAGATCATCAAGCCAATTCAGTCCCGGAAAAAATTTACCCCAAACAATTACCCTTAACATCTCCACACGTAAAATTGAGTCGGAGTAGAAAGGCCCCTAGTACTCCGGTACGCACACCCTGCTGCCATCTACAATTTAGTCTTTTAATTCTTTTTATGTGCACTTGAGACATAGAAGGGCCCCCACATTTCAAAAGGCTTTATTATATCTTTTCAGAACAAGTTCTTTACGTAATGTCCTTCCTAAACCAATTTTACAAGTTGAAGTACTCATCGTTTTCCACACAACTTTACTTTAAGGCTTTTTGAATACCCCAACGCAAAGCGATACTTTTCAAAAGGCTTTTTTATATTATTTCAGAACAAGTTCTTTACGTAATGTCCCTCCTAAACCAATTTTACAACTTGAAGTACTCATCATTTTCACCCGCAACTCTACTCTATGGCTTTTTAAATATCCCATCACCAAACAATACTTTCAAAAGGCTTTTTTATATCTTTTCAGAACAAAAATCAAATATTATTAATAACATCACATGTAATTTAAATGTGTGCATCAAAGTAACAACAATCTTCTTTAATACCACCAAATGTTTACTGAACACACACAAATTTCTCTTAGAAATAATATTTTTCATCAACGATAGCACTTTTTCTGTTCGAACTACCAAGTTTTCTTTCAAAGATACCAAATTTTTTCTTAGAAGCAACATTTTTTTGACTGTGATAACAACTTTTCTGTCAGAAGTAGCAAGTTCTGCTTAACGCTAACAAACCTTCTCATCAAAGAAACGACATTTTACCTAAATACTAACATACTTTTACAGAACACACACAAATTTCTCTTAGAAATAATATTTTTCATCAGTGATAACACTTTTTCCGTTCGAACTAGTAAGTATTCTACCAAAGATACCAAATTTTTTCTTAGAAGTAATATTTTTTTGATTGTGATAACAACTTTTCTGTCAGAAGTAGCAAGATCTGCTTAACACTAACAAACCTTCTCATCAAAGTAACGACATTTTACCTTAATACTAACAAACTTTTACTGAACACACACAAATTTCTCTTAGAAATAATATTTTTCATCAGTGATAACACTTTTTCGGTTCGAACTAGCAAGTTTTCTACCAAAGATACCAAATTTGTTTTTAGAAGTAACATTTTTTATTGTGATAACAAATTTTCTGTCAGAAGTAGCAAGTTCTGCTTAACACTAACAAACCTTCTCATAAAAATAACGACATGTATCCTAATACTAACATACTTTTAATGAACACACACAAATTTTTCTTAGAAGTAACATTTTTTTTATTGAGATAACAACTTTTCTGTCAGAAGTAGCAACGTTTGCTTAACACTAACAAACCTTCTCATCAAAGTAACGACATTTTACCTTAAAACTAACTTACTTTTACAGAACACACGCAAGTTTCTCTTAGAAATAATATTTTTCGTCAGCGATAACACTTTTTCTATTCGAACTAGCAAGTTTTCTACCAAAGATACCGATTTTTTTTTTAGAAGTAACATTTTTTGACTGTGATAACAACTTTTCTGTCCGAATTAGCAAGTTTTGCTTAACACTAACAAACATTCTCATCAAAGTAACGACATTTTATCATAATACTAACATACTTTTACTGAAAACACACAAATTTCTCTACAATTAATATTTTTCCTCAGTGATAACACTTTTTCTGTTCGAACTAGCAAGTTTTCTGCCAAAGATACCAAATTTTTTCTTAGAAGTAACATTTTTGATTGTGATACCAACTTTTCTGTCAGAAGTAGCAAGTTCTGCTTAAGACTGACAAACTTTCTCATCAAAGTAACGACATTTTACCTTAAAACTAACATACTTTTACTGAATACACACAAATTTCTCTTAGAAATAATATTTTTCATCAGTGATAACACTTATTCTGTTCGAACTAGCAAGTTTTCTGTCAAAGATACCAAATTTTTTCTTAGAAGTAACATTTATTTGATTACAATAACAACTTTTCTGTCAGAAGTAGCAAGTTTTGCTTAACACTAACAAACCTTCTCATCAAAGTAACAACATTTTACCTTAAAATTAACTTAATTTTACTGAACAGACACAAATATCTCTTAGAAATAATATTTCTCGTCAGTGATAAAACTTTTTCTGTTCGAACTAGCAAGTTTTCTACCAAAGATACCAAATTTTTTTTAGAAGTAAAATTTTTTGACTGTGATAACAACTTATCTGTCAGAAGTAGCAAGTGTTGCTTAACACTAACAAACATTCTCATCAAAGTAACGACATTTTACCTTAAAACTAACATACTTTTACTGAACACAGACAAATTTCTCTTAGAAATAATATTTTTCATCAGTGATAACACTTTTTCTGTTCGAACTAGCAACTTTTCTACCAAAGCTATGAAATTTTTTCTTAGAATTAAAAATTTTTTGATTGCGATAACAACTTTTCCTTCAGAAGTAGCAAGTTTTGCTTAACACTAACAAACCTTCTCATCAAAGTAACAATATTTTACCTTAAAACTAACATACTTTTACACAAATTTCTCTTAGAAATAATATTTTTCAACAGTGATAACACTTTTTCTGTTCAAGTTCAATTCTGAATTTTACCAAAGAACACAATTCAATTCTAATTTCTCCAGAGAAAATGCAAATCTTCCACTCCAGTTTTAAGTTCACCAAGACATAAAGAAATTTAAAGTTCTGTTCTAAATTTTTCCGTAGTAGATAGAAAAAGCAATACCATAGTTGCGAATATTTGCTATAAAGATAAAAAGTTCTACTTCAATTTTAAATTTTCTCAACGAAGTGAAGAATAGTTCAACTTCGATTCTGAATTTTCTCAATGAAAAGAAATAATTTATTGATAAATTCTATTTTTCCCAAATAATATAAAAAATTTCCGCTTCAATTCAGATCTTTCTCAAAGAGAAGAAAAAATTTAAAATAACGTTCCAAATTTTTCATAGAAGATAGAAAAGTTCAAGTTCTCTTCTGAATTTTACCAAAGAACACACTTCAATTCTAATTTCACCAGAGAAAATAAAAAAGCTTCCACTTCAGTTCTTATATCCCCAAAGACACAAAAATTAAAGTTCCATTCTAAATTTTACTGTAGAAGATAGAAAAAGTTAAACCTTAGATGCGAATACTTACCTTGAAGATAAAAAGTTCTACTTTAATTCTGAGTTTTCTCAATGAAAAGAAATAAGTTTTTGTTCAATTCTATTTTTCCAAATAATATAAAAATTTTCCACTTCACTTCAGATTTTTCCCAAAGAGATGAAAAAATTTAAAATAATGTTCCAAATTTTTCATAGAAGATAGAAAATTTCAAGTTCTCTTCTGAATTTTACCAAAGAACACAATTCAATTCTAATTTCTCCAGAAAAAATAAAAAATTTCCACTTCAATTTTACATTCAACAAGACATAAAGAAATTTAAAGTTCTATTCTAAATTTTTCCCTATTAGATAGAAAAAGCTATACCATAGTTGTGAATATTTTCTCGGAAGAAGAAAAGTTCGACTTCGATTCTGAGTTTTCTCAATGAAAAAGAAATAAGTTATTGATCAATTCTATTTTCCCAAAAGAATATAAAAATTTTCCACTTAAGTTCAGATTTTTCTCAAAGAGATGAAAAAATTTAAAATACTCTTCCAAATTTTTCATAGAAGATAGAAAAGTTCAAGTTCTCTTCTGAATTTTACCAAAGAACACAATTCAAATCTAATTTCTCCAGAGAAAATAAAAAGTTTCCACTTCAGTTTTAAGTTCACCAAGACATAAAAAATTTAAAGTTTAGCTCTAAATTTTTCCGTGGAAAATAGGAAAAGTTATACTATGATTGTGATTATTTTCCATGAAGATAAAAAGTTTCACTTTAATTCTAAATTTTCTTGAATTCAGTTCCAACTTTTCTGAAAGAGATGAAAAAATTTAAAGTTCTGTTCCAAGTTTTTCATAGAAGATAGGAAAAGTTATACTTTAATAGTGAATATTCAAGTTCTCTTCTGAATTTTACCAAAGAACACAATTCAATTCTAATTTCTCCAGAGAAAATAAAAAGCTTCCACTTCAGTTTTAAGTTCACCAAGACATGAAAAATTTAAAGTTCAGTTGTAAATTTTTCCATAGAAGATAGAAAAAGTTATACTATGATTGTGATTATTTTCCATGAAGATAAAAAGTTTCATTTTAATTCTAAATTTTCTTAAATTCAGTTCCGACTTTTCTCAAAGAGATGAAAAATTTAAAGTTCTGTTCCAAATTTTTCATAGAAGATAGAAAAAGTTATACTTTGATCGAGAATATTCTTCATGAAGATATGGAGCTCCACTTTAATTTCTAAATTTTTCCGTAGAAGATAGGAAAAGTTATGCTATGAGTGTGATTATTTTCCATGAAGATAAAAAGTATCACTTTAATTCTAAATTTTCTTAAATTCAGTTCCGACTTTTCTCAAAGAGATGAACAAATTTAAAGTTCTGTTCCAAGTTTTTCATAGAAGATACGAAAAGTTATACTTTGATCGTGAATATGCAAGTTCTCTTCTGAATTTTACCAAAGAACACAATTCAATTCTAATTTCTCCAGAGAAAATAAAAAGCTTCCACTTCAGTTTTAAGTTCACCAAGACATAAAAAATTTAAAGTTCAATTCTAAATTTTTACATAGAAGATAGGAAAAGCTATACTATGTTTGTGATTATTTTCCATGAAGATAAAAAGTTTCACTTTAATTATAAATTTTCTTAAATTCAGTTCCGACTTTTCTCAAAGAGATGAACAAATTTAAAGTTCTGTTCCAAATTTTTCATAGAAGATAGGAAAAGTTATACTTTCATCGTGAATATTCTTCATGAAGATATGGAGCTCCACTCTAGTTCTGAGTTCTCTCGAAGAAGTGCAAAATGTTCAAGTTCTCTTCTGAATTTTTTTAAAGAAGAGAAAAAAGTTATCTCAGTTCTGAAATTTACCAATGAAAATGAAAAAAGCTTCAATTTCAGTTATTTATTTCTCAAAGACATAAAAAATTTAAAGTTCAGTTCTAAAATTTGCCGTAGAAGATAGGAATGGTTATACTATGATTGTGATTATTTTCCATGAAGATAAAAAGTTTCACTTTATTTCCCTATTATCTTAAATTCAGTTCTGACTTTTCTCAAAGATATGAAAAATTTATAGTTCTGTTCCCAATTTTACATAGACGATAGATAAAGTTATACTTTGATCTTGAATTTTCATCATGAAGATAAGAAGCTCTACTTTAAATCTGAATTTTCTCAAAGAAGTACAAAATGTTCAACTTCTATTCTGAATTTCATTAAAGAAGAGAAAAAAGTTAGATCAATTCTGAATTTTACCAATGAAAATGAAAAAAGCTTCCATTTCAGTTCTTAATTTCTCAAAGACATAATAAATTTAAATTTCAGTTCTAAATATTTCGGTAGAAGATACGAAAAGTTATACTATGATTGTGATTATTTTCCAGTGAAGATAAAAAGTTTCACTTTATTTCTAAATTTTCTTAAATTCAGTTCCGATTTTTCTCAAAGAGATGAAAAAATATAAAGTTCTGTTCCAAATTTTTCATAGAAGATAGAAAAAGTTATACATTGATCGTGAATGTTCACCATGAAGATAACAAGTTCTACTTTAATTTTAAATTGTCTCAATGAAGCACAAAATGTTAAAGTTCTCTTCTAGTTTTCCAAAGAGAATGAAAAGGTTCCAATTCAGTTCTGTTTTTTTTTCTCAGACAGATGAAAAATATACAGTTCTGTTCTAATTTTAAAATCAACTTGAGCTGCTTTGTCTTAAGGATTTACCCTCAAATATTTAAATTAGAAAATGAGTGCCTCGTTCTATTATTAAAGACAATCGTTCAAACTCTTTCATCTAACTCCAAAACAATAGGTTAGGTTAGGTATAAATAAATATTAATAAATAAATAGAAAAATTTCTCCATGTTTAAGTTAGATTAGGTTAGGTTAGCCTATCATGAGCGCTCATGATAAGCTAACCTAACGTAACTTAAACATGGTACAAAGTCGACCTAGGGGGATTTTCCGGTGAGTATTGTTAGGTTAGGTTAGGCTAGATTAAGTTAGGTTAGGTTAAGTTAGGTTAGGTTAGGTTAGCCTACGTAAAGTTCTGTTCTAATTTTTAATTAAATTTTAGCTCCTTTGTCTTATGGATTTACTCTCAAATTTTTAAATTAGAAAATGAGTGACTCGTTCTAGTATTAAAGACAATCGTTCAAAGTCGTTCATCTAACCTTCAAAACAATAGGTTAGGTTAGGTATAAATAAATATTAATAAATAAATAGAAACATTTCTCCATGTTTAAGTTAGGTTAGGTTAGGTTAACTTATCATGAGCGCTCATGATAAACTAACCTAACTTAACCTAACCTAACTTAATCTAGCCTAACATAACCTAACCATACTCGCCGGAAAATCGCCTTAGGTTGAATTTTTACCATGTTTAAGTTAGGTTAGGTTAGCTAATCACGAGCACTCATGATAAGTTAATCTAATCTAACCTAACTTAAACATGGAGAAATGTTTCTATTTATTTATTAATATTTATTTATACCTAACCTAACCTAACCTCTTGTTTTGTAGGTTAGATGAACGAGTTTGAACGATTGTCTTTAATAATAGAACGAGTCACTCATTTTCTAATTTAAAAATTTGAGGGTAAATCCATAAGACAAAGAAGCTAAAATTTAATTTAAAATTAGAACAGAACTTTAAATTTTTAATCTCTTTGAGAAAAAAACCAGAACTGAAGTGGAACATTTTTATTTTCTTGGAAAAATTAGAAGAGAACTTGAACATTTTGCACTGCATTGAGAAAATTTAGAATGAAAGTGGAATTTTTTATCTTCATGGTGAATATTCACGATCAATGTATAACTTTTTCTATCTTCTATGAAAAATTTGGAACAGAAATTTAAATTTTTTTATCTCTTTGAGAAAAAATGGAACTGAATTTAAGAAAATTTTGAAATAAAGTGAAACTTTCTATCCTCACTGGAAAATAATCACAATCATAGTATAACTTTTCCTATCTTCTAGGGAAAAATTTAGAACAGAACTTAAAATTTTTTATGTCTTTGAGGATATAAAAACTTAAGTAGAAGGTTTTTTCATTTTCATTGGTAAAATTCCGAGTTTAGCTAAATTTTTTCTCTTCCTTAAGAAAACTCATATGCAAATTGGAACATTTTTGCACTTGTTCAAGAATGATCCAAATTAAAGTGAAGCTCCTTATCTTCATGGTGAATATTCAAGATCAATGTATAACTTTTTCTATCTTCTATGAAAAATTTGGAACAGATCTTTAAATTTTTCATCTCTTTGAGAAAAATCGGAACTGAATTTAAGAAAATAGGGAAATGAAGTGAAACTTTTTATCTTCATTGAAAATAATCACAATCATAGTATAACCATTCCTATCTTCTACGGAAAATGTTAGAACTGAACTTTAAATTTTTTATGTCTTTGAAAAATTAAGAATTGAAATGGAAGCTTTTTTCGTTTTCATTGGTAAATTTCTGAATTGAGCATATTTTTTTCTCTTCTTTAAGAAAATTCAGAAGAGAACTTGAACATTTTGTACTTCTTCCAGAAAACTCAGAATTAAAGTGGAGCTCCATATCTTCATGAAGAATATTCACGATCAAAGTATAAATTTTCCTATTTTCTATGAAAAATTTGGAACAGAACTTTAAATTTTTTCATCTCTTTGAGAAAAGTCAGAACTGAATTTAAGAAAATTTAGAATTAAAGTGAAACTTTTTATCTTCATGGAAAATAATCACAATCATAGTATAGCTTTTTTATCTTCTATGGAAAAATTTAGAACTGAACTTTAAATTTTTTATGTCTTGGTGAACTTAAAACTGAAGTGGAAGCTTTTTATTTTCTCTGGAGAAATTAGAATTTAATTGTGTTCTTTGGTAAAATTCAGAAGAGAACTTGAATATTCACGATCAAAGTATAACTTTTCCTATCTTCTATGAAAAAGTTTTTATTTTTATAAAAATTTTTAATCTCTTTGAGAAAAGTCGGAACTGAATTTAAGAAAATTTAGAATTAAAGTGAAACTTTTTATCTTCATGGAAAATAATCTCAATCATAGTATAACTTTTCCTATCTTCTACGGAAAAATTTAGAACTGAACTTTAAATTTTTTTTGTCTTGGTGAACTCAAAACTGAAGTGGAAGCTTTTTATTTTCTCTGGAGAAATTAGAATTTAATTGTGTTCTTTGGTAAAATTCAGAAGAGAACTTCAATATTCACGATCAAAGTATAACTTTTCCTATCTTCTATGAAAAACTTTTTATTTTTATAAAAATTTTTAACCTCTTTGAGAAAATTCGGAACTGAATTTAAGAAAATTTAGAATTAAAGTGAAACTTTTTATCTTCCTGGAAATTAATCTCAATCATAGTATAACTTTTCCTATCTTCTACGGAAAAATTTAGAACTGAACTTTAAATTTTTTATGTCTCGGTGAACTTAAAACTGAAGTGAAAACTTTTTATTTTCTCTGGAGAAATTACATTTGAATTTTGTTCTTTGGTAAAATTCAGAAGAGAACTTGAACTTTTCTATCTTCTATAAAAAATTTGGAAGAGTATTTTAAACTTTTCATCTCTTTGAGAAAAATCTGAAGTGAAGTGGAAAATTTTTATATTATTTTGGGAAAATAGACTTGATCAATAACTTATTTCCTTTTCATTGAGAAAATTCAGAATTATAGTTGAACTTTTCTTCTTCCGAGAAAATATTCACAACTATGGTATAGCTTATTCTATCTACTAGGGAAAAATTTAGAATAGAACTTTAAATTTCTTTATGTCTTGGTGAATGTAAAACTGAAGTGGTCAATTATTATTTTCTCTGGAGAAATTAGAATTGAATTGTGTTCTTTGAATAAATTCAGAAGAGAACTTGAACTTTTCTATCTTCTATGAAAAATTTGGAACATTATTTTAAATTTTGTCATCTCTTTGGGAAAAATCTGAAGTGAAGTAGAAAATTTTTATATTATTTTGGAAAAATAGAATTGAACAATAACTTATTTATTTTCCTTGAGAAAATTGAGTATTAAAGCGGAACTTTTTATCTTCAATGTAAGTATTCGCATCTAAGGTATAACTTTTTCTATCTTCTACGGGAAAATTTAGAATGGAACTTTAAGTTTTGTGTTTTTGGAGAAATAAGAACTGAAGTGGAAGCTTTTTATTTTATCTGGTGAAATTAGAATTGAAGTGTGTTCTTTGGTAATATGCAGAAGAGAACTTGAACTTTACTATCTTCTATGAAAAATTTTGAACAGTATTTTAAATTTTTTCATCTCTTTGAGAAAGATCTGAATTGAAGTGGAAAATTTTTATATTATTTGGGAAAAATAGAATTGATCAATAACTTATTTCTTCTCATTGAGAAAATTCAGAATCAAAGTCGAACTCTTCTTCCCTTCTTTGAGAAAATTTTAAATTGAAGTAGAACTTTTTATCTTCATAGCAAATATTCGCAACTATGGTATAGCTTTTTCTATCTACTATGGAAAAATTTAGAACAGAGCTTTAAATTTCTTTATGTCTTGGTGAACTTAAAACTGGAGGAGAAGATTTGCATTTTCTCTGGAGAAATTAGAATTAATTTGTATTCTTTGGTAAAATTCAGAAGTGAACTTGAACTTTTCTATCTTCTATGAGAAATTTGGAACATTATTTTAAATTTTTTCATCTCTTTGAGAAAAATCTGAATTGAAGTGAAAAATTTGGTATCTTTGGTAGAAAACTTGCTAGTTTTCTAGGTTGCTAGTGTTATCACTGATGAAAAATATTATTTCTAAGAGAAATTTGTGTGTGTTCAGTAAAAGTATGTTAGTTTTAAGGTAAAATATTGTTACTTTGATGAAAAGGTTTGTTAGTGTTAAGCAAAACTTGCTACTTCTGACAGAAAAGTTGTTATCTCCAATCAAAAAATTGTTACTTCTAAGAAAAAATTTGGTAACTTTGGTAGAAAAGTTGCTAGTTCAAACAGAAAAAGTGTTATCACTGATGAAAATATTATTTCTAAGAGAAATTTGTCTGTGTTCAGTAAAAGGATGTTAGTTTTAAGGTAAAATGTCGTTATTTTGATGAGAATGGTTGTTAGTGTTAAGCAAAACAAGCTACTTCTGACAGAAAAGTTGTTATCACAGTCAAGAAATGTTACTTCTAAAAAAAAATTTGGTATCTTTGGTAGAAAACTTGCTAGTTCGAACAGAAAAAGTGTTATCACTGACGAAAAATATTATTTCTAAGAGAAATTTGTGTATTTTCAGTAAAAGTAAGTTAGTTTTAAGGTAAAATATTGTTACTTTGATGAAAAGGTTTGTTAGTGTTAAGCAAAACTTGCTACTTCTGACAGAAAAGTTGTTATCACAATCAAAAAATTGTTACTTCTAAGAAAAAATTTGGTAACTTTGGTAGAAAAGTTTCTAGTTCGAACAGAAAAAGTGTTATCACTGATGAAAAATATTATTTCTAAGAGAAATTTGTCTGTGTTCAGTAAAAGTATGTTAGTTTTAAGGTAAAATGTCGTTACTTTGATGAGAATGGTTTTTAGTGTTAAGCAAAACCTGCTACTTCTGACAGAAGAGTTGTTATCACAGTCAAGAAATGTTACTTCTAAAAAAAAATTTTGTATCTTTGGTAGAAAACTTGCTAGTTCGAACAGAAAAAGTATTATCACTGACGAAAAATATTATTTCTAAGAGAAATTTGTGTATGTTCAGTAAAAGTAAGTTAGTTTTAAGGTAAAATGTTGTTACTTTGATGAGAAGGTTTGTTAGTGCTAGGCAAAACTTGCTACTTCTGACAGAAAAGTTGTTATCACAATCAAAAAAATTTTACTTCTAAGAAAAATTTTTGTATCTTTGACAGAAAACGTGCTAGTTCGAACAGAAAAAACAGTGTTATCACTGATGAAAAATATTATTTCTAAGAGAAATTTGTGTGTGCTCAGTAAAAGTATGTTAGTTTTAAGGTAAAACGTCAGTGTAATCACTGACGAAAAATATTATTTCTAAGATAAATTTGTCTATGTTCAGTAAAAGTATGTTAGTTTTAAAGTAAAATGTTGTTACTTTGATGAGAAGGTTTGTTAGTGTTAAGCAAAACTTGCTACTTCTGACAGAAAAGTTGTTATCACAATCAAAAAAATTTTATTTATAAGAAAAAATTTTGTATCTTTGACAGAAATTGTGCTAGTTCGAACAGAAAAAACAGTGTTATCACTGATGAAAAATATTATTTCTAAGAGAAATTTGTGTGTGCTCAGTAAAAGTATGTTAGTTTTAAGGTAAAATGTCGTTACTTTGATAAGAATGCTTGTTAGTGTTAAGCAGAACTTGCTAATTCTGACAGAAAAGTTGTTATCACAATCAAAAATGTTACTTCTAAGAAAAAATTTGGTATCTTTGGTAGAAAACTTGCTAGTTAGAAAAGAAAAAGTGTTATCACTGATGAAAAATATTATTTCTAAGAGAAATTTGTGTTTGTTCAGTAAAACTATGTTAGTATTAAGGTAAAATGTCGTTACTTTGATGAGAATGTTGGTTAGTGTTAAGCAAAACTTGCTACTTTTGACAGAAAATTTGTTATCACAGTAAAAAAATGTTACTTGTAAAAAAAAATTTGGTATCTTTGGTAGAAAACTTGCTAGTTCGAATAGAAAAAGTGTTATCGCTGACGAAAAATATTGTTTCTAAGAGAAATTTGTGTGTGTTCTGTAAAATTAAGTTAGTTTTAAGGTAAAATTTCGTTACTTTGATGAGAAGGTTTGTTAGTGTTAAGCAAAACTTGCTACTTCTGACAGAAAAGTTGTTATCTCAATAAAAAAAATGTTACTTCTAAGAAAAATTTGTGTGTGTTCATTAAAAGTATGTTAGTATTAAGATAAAATGTCGTTACTTTAATGAAAAGGTTTGTTAGTGTTAAGCAGAACTTACTACTTCTGACAGAAAAGTTGTTATCACAATCAAAAATGTTACTTCTAAGAAAAAATTTGGTATCTTTGGTAGAAAACTTGCTAGTTCGAAGAGAAAAAGTGTTATCACTGATGAAAAATATTATATCTAAGATAAATTTGTGTTTGTTCAGTAAAAGTATGTTGGTATTAAGGTAAAATGTCGTTACTTTCATGAGAAGGTTTGTTAGGGTTAAGCAGAACTTGCTACTTCTGACAGAAACGTTGTTATCACAATGAAAAAATTGTTACTTATAAGAAAAAAAATGTGTATCTTTGGTAGAAAACTTGATAGTTCGAACAGAAAAAGTGTTATCACCGATGAAAAATATTATTTTTAAGAAATCTTTGTGTTTGTTCAGTAAAAGTATGTTAGTATTAAGGTAAAATGTCGTTACTTTGATGAGAAGGTTTGTTACTGTTAAGCAGAACTTGCTACTTCTGACAGAAAAGTTGTTATCACAGTAAAAAAATTTTACTTCTAAAAAGAAATTTGGTATCTTCGGTAGAAAACTTGGTAGTTCGAACAGAAAAAAGTGCTATCATTGATAAAAAGTATTATTTCTAAGAGAAATTTGTGTGTGTTGAGTAAACGTCTGTTGGTATTAAAAAAGATTGTTGTTACTTAGATGCAATCATTTAAAGTGCTTGTGATTTTATGAATAACATTTGATTTTTATTCTGAAAACATATAAAAAGCCTTTTGAAAGTATTGCTTGGTGATGGGATATTTACAAAGCCATAAAGTAGAGTTGTGGGTGAAAAGGATGAGTACTTCAAGTTGTATTAGGAGGGACATTACGTAAAGAACTTGTTCTGAAATAATATAAAAAAGCCTTTGGAAAAGTATTACTTGGTGTTTGGGTATTCAAAAAGCCTTAAAGTGAAGTTGTGTGGAAAACGATGAGTACTTCAACTTGTAAAATTGATTTAGGAAGGACATTACGTAAAGAACTTGTTCTGAAAAGATATAATAATGCCTTTTGAAATGTGGGGGCCCTTCTATGTCTCAAGTGCAAATAAAAAGTATTAAAAAATGGGGGGGGGGGGCGGGGGGGGGGCGGGGTCCTTTGGGCCGGGGGAAGGGCTCTTTGGGTTTGGGGGGTTCCTTCGGGGTTGGGGTAGGGGGCTTGTTGGGGTAGAAGACCTCACAAGACTGTTCAAATGGAACTTGCGTATTATAATGACCACGGAGTTTCACCCTCAAATCCTCTTCTAAATCATCTTCTAAAATCATCTTCTAAAATGCATCAAACTGTTTCGCCCAAATCATCTTCTAAAATGCCTCAAACTCTTTCGCCCAAATAATCCCCTAAAAGTAATTTCTGCGTGTTCCTTTTGTTTTGGCATCCCTGCGCTGTCACATTTGAAATTCCTAGGAAACACTTTCCCGCGTTAATCTCTTCATCTCATAGATGTTCCTAGCTACACTATTAAGGTTTCGATAGAATATCAATTTATCCCTCTGACTTAAAGATCAAAGAAGCAGTATTTAAAAAAAAGGATTTTTCTATCTCTTTAGACTCCCGCATAATTTCAAAATAACAAGTGACGTCATTTCTAATTCCTGACACTAAAGAACAATGAAGCCACATTTAAAAATAGAATATTCATTTTTCTCTCTGACCTAAAGACCGTTTATCCCTCAGACCTAAGATCAAAGAAGCCATATTTGTCTCTTTATTCCCCTTTCGTAAATCAATAATTCCCCTCGATTATGTAATCAAGTTCTCAGAAATTCACTTGTTCTAGTCGAGTCCTAGATCAATACATCTCTCCCCACCGTCAATGCGCATGTGCAAACTTCGCCCCGGAGACAATTCCCCTTTTGTTAGAATCAATAATTCCCCTTAGTACAGATAAATTCCCCTCGAGTCGATCAATACATTCTCCTCGATTATGCAAATCAATTTCTCAGAAATTCTCTCCCCTTAGTGGATCGATAATCCTTGAATAAATTATCTCCCGTCGGCGTTAGACTAAATTTTAGATGGCAGCACGGTGTTCGTACCGGAATACTAGGGGCCTTTCTACTAGTCGGCAAATAGAAAGTAAGACAAATAAAAAGAATTTCGTAAAGGAAATCTGGCAATTCTCTCAGTGTAAAAATTTCACCTGAAAAGTTCACCCCCCCTCCGGAAGCTTCCCTTCCCAAAGAGAATTTTCTCCGAAGAAAATCCCCCCAGCAGAAAATTCACCCCCTAACCGAAAGATGTATGCACACTTCCCAGTAACAAATACTATAGGCTATTTAAGAAATAGGCAAATTTTATAACTTACAGACCTTTCCCCAGGTTCTGTGGGGGGGGGGGTCATTTTATTTCTAAAGACCCAGTTATTTGACCTTTTAACTATTCTGAACAAAATAGCTATCTCAAAATTTTGATCGGACAATTTTGGAAAAAAGGGTGTCAGAGGGGGGGGGGGCTAGTTGGCGTCAAATCTTTTTTTTATCACTTAAATAGGCCACTATATTTTTTTCCATTATAATGAACCCTCTCCTGATGTTATAAGACCATTGTCTCCATACGATCACCCCTGGATAAAAAAAAGTAGATAAATAAACGCGTATTGCGTGTTTATTTACTAAAGTAGATAAACACGCATCCGCGTTTCTTTTGGCAAATTAAATTAAAAAAAAAAGTTTTTTTAACTGAAAGTAAGGAGCGACATTAAAACTTAAAATTAACAGACATTATTCTGTTTTCAACGTATATGAAAGGGGCTGTCCCATCCTCAACGCCTCGCTCTTTACGCTAAAGTTAGACTCTTTCTCACAACTTTTTTTTAAACAATAAAAAATTAAGAGTAATCAAGTTCACTCAACACTTTGTGAATTGGGTGAAAGCTTTTAAGAATACTGTTGATTCTTTCTTTGCCCCTCAAACACTGAGGGGGGGGGGCTTTTAAAATAATATGTTAGGAATTAACAGAATATGTACGAGAGTAACTGTTTAAACGTCTTGTATTAACAATATTTTAGCAATATATTATCCCGTATCGATTTTTGACAATCCCAGCAACGTTGTATAAATTTAAGACTGCCTTATACTAGAACTCTTGCTTATATGCGCAAATACAACGAACTTTTGAAAGCGGCTTTTAATTGCCCTTCTTAGGAATTGAAAATAAATAGTTTAGTGAAAGAATTTGAAATTTATTATCACTTGAAGTTTGAAAAGGAAACAACTAAATTCAATCGTATGGAAACATCGAAGTGGTAATAAATCCAACTTGATTAGGTACAGAGCGTCAAGAATAAAAGAAAACCCTCAAGTTTCCTTAGAGGGTGACAAGTGCCAAACGAAATTAACATTATTTCTAGCTCGATCAACCAGAAGTTATTATTTCCGGAAAATCTAGCAACTTTTCGGTTTCACTGAGCTCGAAAGATAGTGTTATACGCTTCATTGCTTTTCAATGGAAGATTTTCTTTGTTCTTTTCTGTTTTCCTGGGCGTAATTTCGTGAGAATCCATTTCTCCAAAGAAAACTGTATTTGTTCTTAACCCTTCTTTTGAACGGAAAGACATTAGACTTTGAAAATCAAAGTCAAGTTTCAAATTTAATTAGTGTCTTTATTTGTATTATGGATGATCAATGGGCAACAGCGGTTCAACTGCTCTAAAGTGGTTCGTGTGCCGCCAAATTTAGCTATGCGTATTTACAGTCTTATCCGCAGCCGTGTTTCAGTCAGAGAAAGCTAAGAAACAGCTTGAGTCATACCAGTGCCTTGTTTATTCTTTTACAGTAATTAATTAAAAAACACTTTCCGAAAAAGAAGTTTTCGAAAGAAAGGTAAAGGCCATATTAAACTTAACTTAGCATATTAAACTCAAACAACTGAAAAATATAAAAGTTTTTACTTTCATAACTTTAATAAATCAAATAATATTAACATTTTGATTACTAAATATCAGTGTATAAATATTGAACTGACAATTCAAATTCATTTGTATTTTTTTCAGTAAAGTGCAAATTATGTTCTGGCCTTGGGAAGGCATAGGGGTTTTAAGCCCTACTCATATTAATCTCTGCTCGTTTTGAGTTTGACTCGGTTATTTATTGAAATTTCAGTTCGTTTTGGGTTTCATTTATTTATCGATGCGGATTTGTGATAGTTTCACGCTTGGTAGATTATTTGATTTTATTTTTGCTTGTTTTGTGTTTAATTAAGCTCTTTTCTTTTCTTTTAAAAACTTATTTTTTGGAAAATTTTTTTTTAACTAATTTCAGTTTTTTTTACTCGTTCATGGCCATCCCAGGGAAAAAGTCAGTAGTGCTTAAAATTTTTTCGTTTTTTTAAGAATTTATAGTTTGGTTTGCTAATATCACGCTGAAGAAAAGTTTTCAGTAATTTTTAAAAGCGTACACCATTTTACAAATATGGACACAAATATTAGTGTTTAAATTAGTTTCATACCTCTTGTAGTTGACCTGAAACAGAAAACTTGACATTATTTGCCAAAAAAAATCTGTTTACTTTATTTGATAGCTTGGATACACTTACGCTATTTTTAGTTGGTTAGATTTTAAGTGCAGAAGTAGCCCCGAAAGTTTGAACATAATGCCCTCAGTCGTTCTTGGGATGGCTGAGATACCTTATTGGGAATTATTATTAACACAGTGCATTTTGATTTAATCTTAAGGCAACATTTAGTTTTTAAACACAATGGGCAAATGGGAGGGTGGATGTGGGAGGGGGACTATTTGCCTTCCAAACACTTTCGACTATTAAATAGGGCATTAAAAGGGGTTACTTTGAACTAAAAGTACCTTTTTTTCTCCTTTATTTCGTAATAAATTATGTAAATGGTAACATAAAACCATAGAAACACATTTCCATATGTATTTCTGACCGCTGAAGAGGGTGGACGTTACGGATTTTTTCTGTCCCTTCCCATATGGCAATAATTTTTCTTTGAAAATGGTGTTCAAAGTTACCCACACTTCGTCCGACTTTGAACGACGTTAATTTATTTTATGTACTGTTCATGTAGTTTCCTAATTATTTCAATTTTGGCCATGCTTTGGGTAAGTTTGAACAACCACTTATTTACAGAGTTTTTTCTGTAAGATTCAATGTAAAAAAAGGTTGCTTATATTGAACAAAATTTAAACAAAAAAATACAGAAAATTAGACTAAGATTATGTAAAAAAAACTATACTTGCAGAAAACCAGGGGCTAGAATTTGTGTTCTTTGCAAAGTTTTTTGTATGACTTTGTAACTTCACGGTGCCCTGCAATTTGGAAGGGGCCATGTCCTTTTCGAACGAGTGGTCCAGCGAAAACATATCTTTCTTCAACAACACTGACATCACCTTTCTTGGGCCAGTTGTAACTGAAGTCAGCATTACTCACACGTTCCATAAATTTGAACTTCACCATCCCCTCATCTGGAAAATCTTCCGTTCGCCCAATGTAGAAATCTTGCTCATAGAACACAGCATAGAAGTCAGACAATTTAATTGAGAGACCTGAGTCCTTCTTTCTTACAAGTAGAATTGTCACCACCCTCATGTTCACTGTTCTGGCCTTCATCCCAACTTAGCTCACTAGAGTTGTTGTACAGTTTTTTTGGTAAGTCGTCTCATGGGTCGTCAGATGAGCCGTCTAGATTCAAGACTTCTCGTAACTTTTTTCCAGCTCTCTTTCCTTCATTTGGCTTTATTTTAGCCTTGCCAGATTTCAATTCACTCGTCCTTGAATCCTCAAGATCTTCATCTTCTCTGTCGCTCGATTCAGCTAGTGATTTTCCGGGAGCCTTGTTAAGCTTTGTTCGCTTACACGAAACAGCACCAACATTGACAAACCGCCTTTTTTCAAAGGAAGTTATGACAGAATCACCAACTGCCTCACGGATTTTGTCATTTGATCGCCTATCGGGAATCTTATCGATGCAACGCTTTCTGTCAAAGCATGCTGTGAACCCATTTTGAAGGTTGACATTTTCATCCTTTTCCAGCTCATCCCAGAGGAGCTTCAATAGCTTCAGAAACACCTCCTTTAGGACTGAATTTTCGGCAGGGTTTTGCATCTTGTATTCTTCGAGTGTTCTTCTCCAGATTCGTTTAGTCAGCCCAAAGAATGAAGACTATTCTTTTCAATAGTCTATTTTATAAGATTTCAATAAAAATTATATGCCCCCAGGGCATAACTTATAACCCTTGCCCCGAAGACTGTGGGGGGGGGGGGGGAGTGTCCGGCTCAAAGGTGTAATTTTCT
Source organism: Artemia sp. Qi Xiang Cuo (assembly GCF_049724085.1). Classification (NCBI taxonomy): domain Eukaryota; kingdom Metazoa; phylum Arthropoda; class Branchiopoda; order Anostraca; family Artemiidae; genus Artemia; species Artemia sp. Qi Xiang Cuo. The sequence continues at coordinate 5,468,011 of NC_142800.1, read as the reverse complement.
GAACTTTAAACTGCATGGAACAAAATGGCTATCTAAAAATTTTTGTTGGATATGTTTGGGGAAATGGTGGGCGTGGAAGGGGTGTTAGTCGCTCTCCAATCGCTTTCAACTATTAAAAATGGCCCTAGCCCTTTCAATTTTCAATCAAATGAGCTCTTTTGAAGTTTATACGACAAAACTTTCAATAAAAATCTTATATTCCCCAACGGCATAACTTAGAACCCTTGCCCTGAGTGCTGGGGGGGTGTCATTCTCAAAGACCTAATTTACAGAACTTTCTACTACGCTAAACAAAATTGCTATCTGAAAATTTTGCCTAGATGTGTTTGGAGGAAGGGGGCGTGAGAGGGGGGTTAGTGACCCTCCAATTACTTTCGACTATTAAAAAGAGAACTAGCCCTCTCAATTTCGAATTGAATGAGCCCCTTTTGAAGTTTTATGACAACTCTATCTATAAAAATCTTATATGCCCCCAGGGCAGAGCTTACAACCTTTGCCCTTGGGGCTCTGGGGGTTTGTCATCCTTAATTACATAGTTTCCAGAACTTTCAACTACGTTGAACAAAATGGCTATATCTAAACTTTGATTGAATGTTTTTGGGGAAATGGTGGGCGTAAGAGGGTTAATTACTCTGCTCACTTTCGACTATTAAAAAGGGCAATTTCAATTTCCAATCAAATGAGCCCTTTTTGAAATTTCTATAACAACTTTCTATATAAACTTTATATGCCCCCAGGCCATAACTTACAACCCCTGTACTGAGGGCTCTGAGGGGGTTATCTTCCTAAAAGACCTTATATTGAGAACTTTCAACTACGTTGAACTAAATGGATATCTCAAAATTGGATGTGTTTGGGAAAATGGTGGGTGTGATAGGGGCGTTAGTCGCTCTCCAATCACTTTCAACTATTAAAAAAGGCACTATCCCTTTCAATTTCCAATTGAATGAGCCCTTTTTAAGTTTCTACACTCTCAATAAAAACCTTATACACCCCAGGGCATAACTTACAACCCTTGCCCTGAGGGCTGTGGGGGGAGGGGTTGTCATCCTGAAAGACCTAATTTCCAAAATTTTCAACTACGTTGAATAGAATAGCTATCTAAAATATTGACTGGATGTGTTTGGAGAAAAGATGGGCGTGAGAGGGGGGTTAGTTGCATTCAAATCACTTAAGACTATAAAAAAGTGCACTAGCCCTTTGAATTTCCAATCGAATGAGCCCTTTTTCAAGTTTCTACGAGAAAGATTTCAATAAAACCTTATATGCCCCCAGGGAATAAATTATACCTTTTGCCCTGAAGACTGTGGGGGAGTGTCCTGCTCAAAGGTATAGTTTCCTGAACTTTGAACTGCGTGGAACAAAATGGCTATCTCAAAATATTTATTGGATGTGTTTGGGAAAATGGTGGGCGTGGGAGATTAGTCGCCCTCTAATCACTTTTGACTATTAAATAGGGCACTAGCCCTTTGAATTTCCAATTGAATGAGCCTGTTTTGAAGTTTTTGCGACAGCACCTTCTATAAAAACCTTATATGCCCCCAGAGCATAACTTAAACCTTTGTCCTGAGGGCTCTGGGGGAGTGTCCTCTTCAAAAAAAATATTTTTTATCCTGAAATGAACTAAGCTGAATAGAATGGCTATCTCAAAATTTTGATTGAATGACTTTGGGGGAATGATGGGCTTGGGGTTGGCTAGTTGCCCTCCAATCACTTTCGAATATTAGAAAGGGCACTAGCCCTTCGAATTTCCAATCAAATGAGCGTGTTTTGAAGTTTCTACGACAACGCCTTCTATAAAAACCTTATATGCCCCCAGGGCATAACTTAAAACCCCTGCCCTGATTATGGGGAGTGTCCTCCTCAAAAATATATTTTTTTATCTGGAAATCAACTATGCTGAACAAAATGGCTATCTCAAAATTTTGATTAGATGTATTTGAGGAAAAGATGGGCGTGGAGGGGAGGGATAGTTGCCCTCCGGTCACTTTTAACTATTATAAAGACCACTAGAACTATAAAGTTCCAGTCAAGTAAGCCCCTTTTGAAGTGTCTACGACGACCCCTTTCATATGAAGTGCCCTGCTCTAAATGAAAATAAATAAATAGTACATTGTGCCAACATCATTCTTATATGCCCTCAGGGCAAAACTTAAAACCCTTGCCACAAGGGCTGTGGGGGAGTGTCCTCCCCAAAAACTTATTTTCTATCTGGAAATCAACTACGCTGAACAAAATGGCTATCTCAAAATTTTGATTGGATGTGTTTGGGAGAACGATGGGTATGGGGGGAGGGGCTAGTTGCCCTCCAATCACTTTCGACTATTAAAAAGGGAACTAGCCACTCCAATTTCCAATCGAATGAGCCCTTTTCGAAGTTTCTACGACAACTCCTTCGATACGAAGTGCCCAGGTAGGGAGGAAAAAAAACACACATACACATTGCGTCCACATCGTTCTTTACTTAGGCAGCACTAGCGCGCTACCTATGATAAAAAAGGTAGACTAATTTTGCAGGACTTTGTAACCACTTATGCAAGAGAATGATAATTCTAAGTAAAAGAATCGATTATTTTAGTAAGAGAATGATACTTTTGGCGTTTGGGAAACGGACAACAACCATACTCTTATTTGTAGTTCCCAATTCTTTCGAAAAGGATTGGGGAGAAAAAATTTTTGGAAAGTTTTTCAATTAATTTTTGATCGTTTTTTTTTATTGCGAAAAGTTCAAGTTTAAAAAAAACTCCTTATTTCAAAACAGGATTTTTTTCTCAACATCAAATAGTCATTATAGTATCAAAACTAAGATCAAAGTAACAATATCAAAGTACTAAAGTACATGGGTGTACGGAAGGGGGGCAGAGGGGATCAGCTACCCCCCGCTAGAACTTGAAATTTATACTAGATATGGGTTAAAAAGTAGATGGTTGTAAAAGTAGATGGTTGAAAAAGCAGTAGAAAAACGGTAGATACGTAAAAAGCAGTTGATAAAAGGTAGATGGTTGAAAAAGCTGGAAATAAACTGTTGGAATGACAAAATAAAAGACAACAAGAAGCAATTATCCATAATGTCTTGGAAAGATTAAGTTCTAATCTAAGAAGATTGATTAATGCTGAATATTATTAATGATTAAATAAAAAAAAACAAGTTTTTTAAACTGAAAGTAAGGAGCAACATTAAAACTTAAAACGAACAGAAATTATTCTGTATATGAAAGGGGCTGTCCCCTCCTCAACGCTTCGCTCTTTACGCTAAAGTTTTTTGTTGTTTTAAAAAATAAAGTTGTGAGACAGAGTCAAACTTTAGCGTAAAGAGCGAGGCGTTGAGGAGGGGACAGCCCCTTTCATATACGGAATAATTTCTGTTCGTTTTAAGTTTTAATGTCGCTCCTTACTTTCAGTTTAAAAAGCTTGTTTTTTTTATTTAATTTCTGATCGTTTTTTAGTTAATGCAGCTTTTATTTTGACTCACCGTCATTGAATAAGTAAACAAAATTTGCAAAAATTTTTTACTTTTCTTTTGCTAAATGGATGTCTCTAAATTTGGTTATGACGTAATTTACAAATTAACTTACGTAACTAACTTGTATATTCGTATATTTTTCTTCTGGCAAAAAATACAAAGTTGCAGATTTTTGCAGATATGAGCTTGAAACCTATGTAATAGGGTTTTCTGATACGCTGAATCTGACGGTGTGATTTTCATTAAAATTCTTTCACTTGTAGGGGATGTTTCCCCCTCTTTAAAAAATCGGGTAAATTTTCTCAGGCTCGTAGCCTTTGATGAGTAATAGTAAACTTAATAAAATTTATATATTTAGAATCAGAATTATAGACCCCTTCTTTTTAGATGTCTATTGGCATAAGAACTTCGCTTTTAGATGTTTTAAGTTCTACAGAATGTCAGCGCTTGTTTTTTTTATTGTTTTTTTTATTGCACTAATGCTATTGCGTATTTAATGAGACCCTCCTTCAAGTCAACGCAGGACTAATTAAGCTCATATTTAAAAAAATTGATTAACAAACCCCGGAATCACAAAGGCCGTTTAATTAGGATAGATAGCTCTTTTGAAAGCACTAAAAAAAACTGTAGCGTAAAGAGCGAGGTATTGACTTGGGGGAGAACCCCCTCAAATACGTTATAATTTCTGTTCGTTTTAAGTTCTAATGTTGCTTCTTACTTTCAGTTGAAAAAACTTGTTTGTTTTTTTATTTAATTTCTGATCGTTTTTTAAATAATGCTTGGAAATCCGGCGCCCCCTTCATAGAAATGTCCCTTACCCCAAAGAAACATCTTCCACGGAAAGATTCTCCAGAGTAGCCCCCTCCAGAAAAAAATCCTTCCTGAAAATGTCTGTATACTTCCCAATAACCAATAAATAATGCTGGCAAGTCCGGCGCCCCCTTCATGGCAATTTCCCTTCCCCCGTGAAAACTTCCTTCATGGACAGATCCTCCAACATAACCCCCGACCCCCCGCCCAACTACCAGAAAAAAACCCTCCTGAAAACTTCTGTATACTTCCCAATAACCAATACTATTATGTTAACATTGGGTAATGTTCATAACTTTTAGCCCTCCCCCTGGGGACTTCGGGGGATTAAGTCATCCTAAAAGACATATTTATCATATTTTTGACCATGTTGAACAAAATGGCTATCTCAAAATTTTGATCGGGTGACTTTGGGGAAAAAATAAGCGTGGGAGGGGGCCTAGTTGCCCTCCATTTTTTTGGTCACTGTAAAAGGGCACTAGAACTTTTAATTTCCGTTCCAATGAGCCCTTCCACGATATTCTAGGACCACTGGGTCGATACGATCACCCCTGGAGAAAAAAAAAAACAAACAAAAAAACAAATAAACACGCATCCGTGATCTTTCTTCGACAAAAAATACAAAATTCCACATTTTTGTAGATAGGAGCTTGAAACCTCTATAATAGGGTTCTCTGATACGCTGAATATGATGGTGTGATTTTCATTAAGGTTCTATAACTTTTAGCGGGCCTTCCTCCTTTTTTTGAAAATCAGCCTTATTTTCTCAGGCACGTAACTTTTGATGAGTAGCACTAAACTTGATGAAAGTTATATATTTGAAATCAGCATTAAAATCTGATGCTTTTGATGAATCTATTGGTATCAAAAACCCGTTTTCTAGAGTTTCGGTTACCATTGAGCCGGGTCGCTCCTTACTTACAGTTCGTTACCACGAACTGTTTGATTTATGATTTTTGAGCATTACTTATTAGCTAAGATTTCATAGTTGTGATAGGACTTGCTGGCAATGTAAGGTTTTTTGATCTGCCGATATAATTTCAGCCCCCAGCCCTTCATCAAAGATTCGGATGCCCCCCCCCCTATAGAAGAAGTTACGTACACCCATGCCAAACTATCAAAGTAAATAAAGGATCAAATTTAACAAGGTCTCAGAGTAAACAAAGTATCAAAGTAACAATAAGCAACTTGCACAACTTACAGCCCTTGCACAATAAATCGAAGTTACCACGTAAATCACTACCACGTAAATAGGAATTTACGTGATTTAAGGGATTTACGTAAATCACTAAATCCAAGTATCAAAGTAAAAACAGAAAGTATGTAAATAAAGTGGAGAAAGCATTAAAATATGAACTAAGGAGGTGTGAAGTGGAGGCCATGGATAAAATTGCCGAGGATCTGGAAGATGCAGCTAGACGGCATAACAGTAAAATATTGTACTGGCATGTTAACAAATTGAGAGGAAGTAGTCAATCTGGACTTGGCCCAGTTACAGAAAGGAACGGAACCGCAATTAGCGATAAGGAAAAAACTAAAGAGAGATGTGCCGAAAATTTTTAGAATTTGCTTAACCGAGATAGAGTTGCAGGAAAAGATATAGAGGAAAATGAAAAAGTTTGTCATACCTTGGATGTGAAGGAAGATTTGTTTTGTGAGGAGGAATTAGCGAAGGATTAAAAAATAATAAGGCACCATGTGCTGATAGATTGGTAAATAAGTTTCTTAAATATCGTGGCTCTGAGCTTAGAAATAAGCTACTAAGATTATGAACATGATTTTTGAAAAAGGAGAAGTTCCTAACGATTTTGGGAAAATCTTAATTAAACCACTGTATAAGACAGGTGACAAGAGTGAGTGTTGTAACTATCGAGGCATTAGTCTGGTCTCTGTAGGTAGCAAACTACTTAGTAATATGATACTTTTTAGACTGAGAGATGCGATAGACATAGTTTTAAGAGAAGAGCAGTGCGGTTTTAAAAAAGGTAGATGATGTGTCAACCAAATTTTCACTCTTAGGCTAATAATTGAGAAGTGCCTGAGCTTTCAAACACCTTTGGTCCTCAGTTTTATAGATTACGAGCAAGCATTCGATTCTGTTGATAGAAGAGATTTAGTAAAGGTTTTACCCTTGTACGGTATTCCAGACATATACATTAAAGTGACTAGTGCTATGTACAAGAATAACACTGCTGCGGTTAAGGTAGGAAATGAGGTTAGTAGCTGGTTTTGTATTAGATCAGGATTTAGGCGGGGATGTGTTCTATCCCCCTTTATAGGGATTATTTGATGGACTTTGTCTTAAGGAGCACAGGAAAGGCAATGGGAGACCACGGAATCAAATGGAGAGGAAAAAGTCTCCTGAACTTGGATTATGCTGATGATTTAAGCGTCCTATATGAAAGTATGAGCAAAATAAATGAAGTTTTAGAGGTTTTACGAGTTCAGGGTGCTAGTATTGGTTGGAAAATTAATGTTAGGAAGACCAAGTCACTAAGGCTAGGAATAAGTGAAGATGAAAAGGTGTCGTTGGGTAATGAAAAGGTTGATCAGGTGGGCAGCTTCACTTACCTTGGTAGTATTATTAGTAAAGATGGTGGGAGCAGTGAAGATGTTAAAAATAGAATAGCCAAGGCTCAGGGTGTTTTTTCACAGTTAAAAAAAGTTTGGAAGAATTGGAAGATAAGTCTGAAAACCAATATTACAATATTAGAAGGTACAGTGATGACAGTGGTCAAATGTGGCTCTGAAGCATGGACGCTCCGAAAAGCGGATGAAGATTTGCTTGATGTTTTCCAGAGAAATTGCTTAAGGATTGTTCTGGGTACCCGGCTTACTGACTGTATTTCAAACAATAGGCTATACGAAAAATTGGTTCAACACCGCTCTCTAGGGCTATAATGAAAGAAAGGTTGAGGTGGCTAGGGCACGTTGTGCGGATGAAGGATGACAGATTGCCGAAAATTGTTCTTTTCGGCCCACCGTCTAGGGCTAAACAGAAAGCGGGTAGTCCTCGCCTGGGGTGGGAAGATGTCATTAAGAAAGATTTAAAGGAAATGGAAACTTTGAGGGCGGGTGTAAAAAGGGAGGCTTTGAATAGATTGGGGAGCAGGAGGAGCGTGCGTAGCTGTGTTGGCCTCAGGAGGATTGGTGCTGCGGTGAGTTGTTAGTAGTAGTAGTTGTAGTAAAGTAAAAAAGTAATAAAATAACAGTAATTAACTTCCGTAATTCAGATCCATTTCCCCCAGGGATGGGGGGGGGGCAAACCTCGGAAGAATAGTAATTTGGTCTTTGACCATTTTGAACAAAATGACAATATCCAAATTTTGACTGGATGCCCTTTGGGAAAGTGGGGCATGGGGTAGTGATCACTTGATCACTGATCATTGGCCATTGATCACTTTTGACTCTTAAAAATAAGCTAGAAGTTTCAATTCCCGATCAAATGAGCCCCCTCAAAGTTAACACGACTATCCCTTCCACAGAAGCTTATAGTCTAACAATGGGCAACTTACGTAAGTTACAATCCTTGTCCCGGGGGCTAGGGGAAGATTTCTCAACCCCCTGAGCTATAGTAATTTAAATTTTGGACTATTCTGAACAAAATCGCTATTTAAAGATTTTGACAAGATACATTTAGAGAAAAAAGGCACACATGGGTGGGGGTGTGTTACTTTTTGATCACTTTCGATTCTTAAGAACTTACATAAGTTACAATTCTTGTCCCGGGTGCTGTGGAGGATTTCTCAACCCCTAATTTATAGTAGTTTGAACTTTGGACTATTTTGAACAAGACGAATATCTCAAAATTTTTATCGGATGTATTTAGGGAAAAGGCATGGGGGGTATATACCCTCCGATATCTTTTGATGACTCTTAAAAAGGTATCTAGAACTTTGAATTTCCAATCAAACGAGCCATCTCTGTAGTTTATATCACCACCCCTTACACAAACCTTATAATACCCTCGGGGCAGAGCTTATAACACTTACCCCCGGGCTCTGGGGGGTTGTATTGACCCCGGAGTTTTGTTATTTGATCCTTAAACTATTTTCAACAAAATAGCTATCTAAAAATTTTGATTGGATGTATTTGGGGGGAAAGGTCATTGGGGGGGGGGGCTAGTGGCCCTCTGCTCACTTTTGACTCTTGAGAAGGGCACTAGAAACTGGATTGAAAAGGGCACGCATTTGGGGAAAAGAAGTTTGGGAGGAATGGAGGGGGGGGCTAGTCGCCATAGGATCACTTTTTTATTTTTAAAAGGCGAGTTAGAACTTTCAATTTCTAATCATTTGAGTCCCCTCCAACTTTTATACGAGAGCCTCTTCCATAAAAACCTTATATGCGCCCGCGGCATAAGTTACAACCCTTACCCTGGCTCTGGGTGAGAGGTTGTGTTGATGACAAAGTTTTTGTTATTTTATCGTTGGACAATTTCAAACAAACTGGCTATCTCAAAATTTTCTTTTGATGCATTTGCGGAAAAGAGGGTGTTTATATCAGGAGGGGGGGATTAGATGCTCTCAGTTGACTTTTGACTCGTTAAAAGGTAAGTAGGACTTTCTATTTTCAATTAAATGAGCCATCTTTGAAGTTTATACGACCACACCTTACATAAAAACCTTATACGCCCATGGGGCATAACTTAAAACACTTGCACCCGAGCTTTGGAGGATTACGTCGACCCCTGGGTTTTTGTTATCTAATGTTTGAAAATAGCTATCTCTTTTTTATCTAATATTAAAAAAAAACTAGTTATCTCAAAATTAGTATCAAATGGCTTAGGGAAAAAAAGGGCTTGTGGTTTTTAATCAAATAACCACCTTCGAAATTTATGCGACCATCCCTTACATAAATACCTTATAATTCACCGAGGCATAACTTAAAACACTTGCCCCCGGGCTCTGGGGGGGTCAACCCAGGAATTTTGTTATCTGATGTTGGAACTATTATAAAAAACGGCTATCTCAAAATTTATATTGAATTGGTTTGGGGAAAAAGGGCTAGAGGGGGGGGGGCTAGTTGCCCTGGAATCTCTTTTGACTCTTAAAAGGTTAACTAGAACTTTCAATTTACAATGAAATGAGCCCTCTTTATACGAGCGTCCATTCCATAAGAGCCATATATGACCCATTAACATAACTTACAACACCTTCCCCCGGGTCCTGGGGGGGGGGGGTTTGTCGACACCGAAGTTCTTATCATTTGACTTTCGAACAATTTTTAAAAAATGACTATCTCAAAATTTGTATGGGGTGGCTTTGGGGAAAAAGGGCATGGGGGAACTAGTTGCCCTCCTTCGACTCTTGATCTCTTTTGACTCTTAAAAATTGAACAAGAACTTTTAATTTCCATTCAAATGAGCCATCTCTGAAGTTTATGCAAGCATCCCATTAATAAGAACTATATATGCCCCAAGGGCACAACTTAGAACAGCTCCCCCAGACCCTGGGGGGTTGTATTGACATTGGAGTTTTTCTTATCTGACCTTTGAACTATTTTTCACAAAATGGCTATCTCAAAATTTTTATTGGATGAGTTTGGAGAAAAACGGGTGTGGGGGGGGGGGGGCTAGTTGCCATTCGATCTGTTTTGACTCTTAAAAAATGAACTAAAACTTTCAATTTTCAATCAAATGAGCCCTCTATGAACTTTATACGAGCATCCCTTCAATAAGAACCGTATATTTTCCCAGGGAAAAAAATTAAAACGCCTGCCCCCGGGTCATGGTTGGTTGTATAGAGACCGGAGTTTTGTTATCAGGCCTTTGAACTATTTTTAACAAATTGGCAATCTCAAAATTTTTATCAGATGTATTTGCGGAAAAGCGGCGTGGGGGGGGGAGGAAGCTAATGGCCCTTTGATCTGATTTGACTTTTAAAAACTGAATCAGAACTTTAAATGTCTATTCAAATGAGCCCTCTCTAAAGTTTATAGGAGCGTCCTTTCCATAACAACCATATATGCTCACAGGACATAACTTACAACGCCTGCCCCCGCGCCCTGGGGGATTGTGTCGACCCCGGAGTTTTCGTTATATGATCTTTGAAATATATTTTAAAAATGACTATCTTAAAGTTCTTATTGGATGGGTTTGAGGAAAATAGGGTGTGGGGAAGAGGGGGCTATTTTCCCTCCGATCACTTTTGACTCTTAAAAAGTGAACTAGAATTTCCAATATCCAATCAAATGAGCCTTCTCCGAAGCTTATACGAACATCACTTCCATAAGAAATATATATGCCCCTAGAGCATAACGTACAATGCCTGCCCCCGGGCCCCGGGGGGTTGTGTCGACACAGGTGTTTTCCTTATCTGTCCTTTGAACTATTTCAGAAAAATGGCTATCTGAAAATTTTTATTGAATGGGTTTGGGGAAAAATGGGCGTGGGGGGGCTAGTTGACCTCTGATGTATTTTGAATTTTAAAAAAGTAAACTAGAAATTCCAGTTTCTAATCAAGTGAGCCCTCTATGAAGTTTATACGAGCATCCCTTCCATAAGAACCATATATTCCCCCAGGGCATAACTTAGAACTCCTGTCCCCAGGTATTGGGGGGTTGAATCGACACTGGAGTTTTTCTTATCTGACCTTTTAACTATTTTTAACAAAATGGCTAACTAAAAATTTTTATCCGATGGGTTTGGGGAAAACGGTATGGGGGGGGGGATAGTTGCCCTCGAATCTCATTTGACTCTTAAAAAGTGAACTAAAACTTTCACTTTCCAGTCAAATGAGCCCTCTGTGAAGCTCATACGAGCATCCTTTTCATAAGAACCATATGCACCCAGGGTATAACTTACAACGCCTGCCCCCGGGCCCTGGGGGTTTGTTTCGACACCTGAATTTTTGTTATCTGTTCTTTGAACTATTTATAACAAAACAACTATCTCAAAATTTTTATCTGATATATTTGGGGGAAAAGGGGCGTGCGGGGGTGTAGTTGCCCTCCAATCTCTTTTGACCCTAAAAAACTGAACTAAAACTTTCAATTTTAAATCAAATGAGACCGATTTGAAGTTTACACGGACATCCCTTCCATAAGAACCACATATGCCCCAAGGGTATAATGTAAAACGCCTGCACCCGGGCCCTGGGGGTTGTGTCGGCCCAGAGTTTTCATTATATTATCTTTGAACTGTTTTTGAAAAAATGGCTATATCAAAGTTCTTATCGGATGGGTTTGAGGAAAAAAGGGTCGAAGGGGGGGGGGGGGGCTAGTTGCTCTCCGATGTCTTTTGGCTCTTAAAACGTGAGCTAGAACTTTCAATTTCAATTAAATGATCCCTCTTTGAAGTTTATACAAACATCCCTTCCGTAAGCACCATATATGCCCCCAGGCCTTAATTTACAACGTCTGCCCCCGGGCCCTTCGGTTTTTTTTCGACATTGGAGTTTTTGTTATATGATCTTTAAATATTTTTTACAAAATAACTACCTCTAAATTTTTATCGGATGCATTTAGGGAAAAGCGGTCTTGGGGGAGGGGGGCTAATTGCCCTCCAATTTCTTTTGATTATCAAAAACTGAACTAGAACTTTCAGTTTCAAATCAAATGAGCCCTCTCTGAAGTTTATACGAGCATCCTTCCCATAAGAACCATATATGCCCCCAGGTCATAACCTACGAAGCTTGCCCCCGCGGTCTGAGGGGTTGTGTCTATACCGGAATTTTCGTTATCTGATCTTTGAGTTTTAAACATTGGTTATCTCAAAGTTCGTAACGGATGGGTTTTAAGAAAAAGTTGCCTGGATTGGTGGGGATAACCCTTCGATTTCTTTAGGCTTTTTAAAAGTGAACTAGAATATTCAATTTCCAATCAAATGAGTCCTCTCTGAAGTTTATACGAGCATCCCTTTCATAAGAACCAGATACGGCCCCAGGGATTACAACGCCTGCCCTCGGATCCTGGGGGGTTGTGTCGACATCAGAGTTTCTGTTATATGATCTTTGAACTATATTTAACAAAATGGCTGTCTAAAATTTTTTATAAGATGCATTTGAGGAATAGGGCGTTGGGGGGACTAGTTGCCCTCCGATCACTTTTAACTCTTAAAAAGGCATTAGAACTCTCCATTTTCAATCAAATGAACCCCCCTCGAAGTTTATACGACAATCCCTTGAATATGAAGTGCCTGTGGGGGAAAAAATAATAAAATATTGGAGCAGTATGATCTTTGCAATAGGCAACGCTATAGCGTTGCATTTGATGTAAAACTAATATGGTAGATTATGAATAGTATCTAGGACCTTGCTTTATCTAGTTTGCTTCATATTATGTTTTAGCGAGGGAACCAAGTATATAACAATCCAACTAGACAAGTTCAGAATGTCCGAACATCTTCTGCTCCGTCAATGCGTTCCATCTTTTCTTTTAGACATGTTGGACCTAAACATTGGTTTGATGAGCCTGAAGGTATTAAAGAATAAGAAATTATTTGAGTTTATTTTTCGAGTTAAAGGACTTCGTTTTAGTATTTACGGGTAAAGGGATTAATCTCCAGTTACATATTGTATGGCCAAAGTGTGAATGAGTATAATTGTGTGTATGTGTAATTAAGTGGTTATGGGTGATTAATTTTATGCATATTTAAAATTTAAAATAAAATTAAATTTGTTATGTATTTTATCTCTTGCTGTTACTCTGTTTTGTGTTTTTATTATTCACAAAAAACACAACTCTCTCTCTTTCTCTTTCTCTCTTTACACATGTTACTCGCTGTAAGGCTTCATCCTTCATAGCTGAATTTTCATTATGAGCATCTATTACATCCGAAGCAGCAAATTTATTATGCCTGCATTAAATTAGACAATATCTTGAGCAGGATATCCCCTCCAAAAGGTCCACTAAACCATTCAGCCAAGGCATATAAAGCAAGTATATAATATGGTGAGACAGATGGAGGGGAGGGGGAGTAACAGGGACAGAAAGAGAGAGAGAGAGAGAGAGAGGAGGAGAGAGAGGGAGAGAGAGAGGGGGAGAGGGTGAGTCACAGCTGAGGCTTATTGCAAGAAGCTCAATATATATATATACTCATCCCAGGAAGAGGCTTTCCAAGCGCCTACAAAACTGGTTGCTTTTGATTAATACCATTAGTTTAAATAAGCAATAAATAATTACCTAAATTGGCAATAAGCACGCAAAAGACGAAAGTCATGCGCAATAATGTGATTAAACTATATGCTGAGCCATAGAAAGTTAAAGCAAAGGAAATTGAAGAGTTAGAGATGTTTACATATCTTGGGAGTCTAGTGGGTAAAGAGGGAGGCCCCGAGCATGAAGTTGCCACACACATCGCGTGCACAAGAAGCGCCTTTGATAAGTTAAGAAACGTTTGGAAAAGTGCCACCCTCTCTTTGAAGCTTAAACTGAGGCTCTTAAATAGTAATGTCCTGTCAGTACTAATGTATCAAACAGTTCGTGGTAACGAACTGTAAGTAAGGAGCGACCCGGCTCAATGGTAACCGAAACTCTAGAAAACGGGTTTTTGATACTAATAGATACATCAATAGAATCAGATTTCAATGCTGATTATAAATATATAACTTTCATCTAGTTTAGTGCTATCCATCAAAGGTTACGCGCCTGAGAAAATTTGGCTGTTTTTCAAAAAAAGGGGAAAGACCCCCTAAAAGTTATAGAGCCTTAATGAAAATCACACAATCAGATTCGGCGTATCAGAGCACGCTAATGTAGAGGTTTCAAGCTCCTATATACAAAAATGTGGAATTTTGAATTTTTCGTCCGAATAATGATCACGGATGCGTGTTTATTTGTTTTTGTTTTTTTTCCCAGGGGTGATCGTATCGACCCAGTGATCCTAGAATATCGTGGAAGAGCTCATTGGAACGGAAATTAAAAGTTCTAGAGCCCTTTTTAAGTGACCAAAAAATGGAGGGCAACTAGGCCCCCTCCGACGCTCATTTTTTTCCCAAAGTTACCCGATCAAAATTTTGAGATAGCCATTTTGTTCAACATGGTCAAAAATATGATAAATATGTCTTTTAGGATGACTTAATCCCCCGAAGTGTCCAGGGGGAGGGCTAAAAGTAATGAACTTTACCCAATGTTAACATATAGTATTGGTTATTGGGAAGTATACAGAAGTTTTCAGGAGGGTTTTTTTCTGGTAGTGGAAGGGGGATGGGTCGGGGGGTATGTTGGAGCATCTGTCCATGAAGTCATGGGGGAAGGGAAATTGCCATGAAGGGGGCGCCGGACTTGCCAGCATTATTTATTGGTTATTGGGAAGTATACAGACATTTTCAGGAAGGATTTTTTTCTGGAGGGGGGGATAAAGGAGGGGGTTACTCTGGAGAATCTTTCCGTGGAGGATGCTTCTTTGGGGTAAGGGACATTTCTATGAAGGGGACGCCGGATTTCCAAGCATTATTTAAAAAACGATCAGAAATTAAAGATAAAAAAACAAGTTTTTTCAACTGAAAGTAAGAAGCAACATTAGAACTTATAACGAACAGAAATTATAACGTATGTGAGGGGGTTTTCCGCCAAGTCAATACCTCGCTCTTTACGCTACAGTTTTTTTTTAGTGCTTTCAAAAAAGCTATCTATTCTAATTAAATGGCCTTTGTGATTCAGGGGTTTGTGAATTAAATTTTTTTTTAACTTTTAACGTAAAGAGCGTGGTATTGACTAAGGGGAGAACCCCCTCATATACGTAATAACACATACGTAATAAAAAAAAACAGTACAAAACAAGCGATACGGCTCAATAGTAATTGAAACTTTTTAAAACGCAATTTTGATGTCAATAAATGTATCAAAGGAATGGGTTTATAATGCTGATTCTAAATATATAAATTTTATTAAGTTTAGTATTACTCATCAAAGGCTACGAGCCTGAGAAAACTTACCCGATTTTTTAAAGAGGGGGGAAACATCCTCTACAAGTAGAAGAATTTTAATGAAAATCACACCGTCAGATTCAGCATATCAGAAAACCCTATTACATAGGTTTCAAGCTCATATCTGCAAAAATCTGCAACTTTGTATTTTTTGCCAGAAGAAAAATATACGAATATAGAAGTTAGTTACATAAGTTAATTTGTAAATTACGTCATAACCAAATTTAGAGACATCCATTTACCACAAGAAAAGTAAAATTTTTATGAAAATTTTGTTTACTTATTCAATGATGGTGAGCAAAAATAAAATCTGCATTAACTAAAAAACGATCAGAAATTAAATAAAAAAAAACAAGTTTTTTAAACTGAAAGTAAGGAGCGACATTAAAACTTAAAACGAACACAAATTATTCCGTATATGAAAGGGGCTGTCCCCTCCTCAACGCCTCGCTCTTTACACTAAAGTTTGACTCTGTCTCATAATTTTATTTTTTAAAACAATAAAAAACTTTAGCGTAAAGATCGAGGCGTTGAGGAGGGGACAGCCCCTTTTATATACGGAATAATTTCTGTTCGTTTTAAGTTTTAATGTCGCTCCTTACTTTCAGTTTAAAAAACTTGTTGTTTTTTTATTTAATAGTTCTGAAAGCTGGGCGCTGACAAAACAGCTAATGGAAAGAATCCAAAGTTTTGAAAATAATTGTCTTCGACGGATTCTCGGAATCAACTGGACGGACAAAATTACCAACGCATTCATTTGAGAGAAAATTAAACAATCACTGTTATTGACAAAGTCATAAGCAGTCAGTGGCGATATTGAGGACACATAGTTAGAATGGGCAGCATTCGTCTGCCTCATGATGTTTGGTGTTGGCAGGGGTGGATCCAGGATTTTATTAGGGGGGTCACAAAATAGGTTGATCCGATAAACTTGCGTTAGGAGCAATATTAATTAACGCAAACTTGCGTTAATTAAGTAAATTACACTACTTTAGACTACGATCAGGGAAATGCCCCCTCGCCCCAGCCCCTGGATCCACCACGGGGTGTTGGACTCCTCCAGGAGTTCGACGGCACGGACGACAGAAGGCTACAATTGAACGATGCCTAGAAAATGACGCAGTGCTCTCAAGAACAACCCTTGATGAACTTCGGCCGAAGACGCTAGAGAGTTTATCGTTGAGAGGCATCGTTGCCACCTTATGCGCCAACCGGCGCGGGAAGTCCTAAGTCTAAGTCTAAGAGTTTTGGTACGGTTTGGCAAGGGTAGCTTTCTACTTACCATTCATCAAAATTATCGGTTTAGCAAACAAAAATTGTTTGTATTTTGTTTATTTTATTTCTCAGTCAAAGCTTTTCCAGTGACAGGTTTTGTCAAAATCGTTGTTTGTGCAAAATAGGGGCAGCATATCCTTAGAAAACACAGTTGAAACGTCTCACTTCTCAACTCAGGGTTTCCAACTGTTGATGCTTCTACCGAAGAGAACTCTCTATAATGAAATGAAATTACAGTGAAATACCCACAGCATAGCAATCACACAGTGGCATATGCCATACAAACTACATATAAACCCTTAAAAAATAGAAAATGATACACTTCGACAATCGTTTTCCCCTTTGGACAAGCTACTAAAATAGGCTTTGAATAAATTGCTAGAGTTATCCCTATTTGTTGGTTATGATGCCATATTATTATCATTTTGTATTTACGAAAGGTAATTGGTTAACTGATACATAACTTTGTTTTCGTTTTTTAGTGCCACCAAAGGCAGTCACCATTATTGACGGAGAGGAAAGAGTTCTTGGACTAGTAGCTGGTCCATTACAAGTTCGCAGCACCTTGGTTCTAACATGTAGCGCTTCTGGAGGTAATTTTCCTGTGGATATAATCATATTATTGCAATGTATGGGTATGAAACGTCTTAGGGAAAATACATGTTTTGTTTTTGTTTTTGATTTTTAAGATGAACTCAAAGCTTTGCTCAGAGACCTAACTTCATTTTTCTCAGGCGAAAAACACTTTTTTTGCGGTTTTTTCAAGCCTTAGCAAAGAAAACGGCCACGACACCTGGGTAGCTCAATCTATGAAAATCAACGCTTTTTACAAGAAAAAAAAGGAAAATAAAGCGTATAGTTTTCGTTATCCAATTTATATGGACAAGAGGCCGTGCTATTGAGGGTATCAAAGGGCTTTTATTGGGGGTGGGGTGGGGGAGTTGGGATGGATGCAAGTAAAAAATAAAATCGATTTTTTGCTTAACATTTTCATAATGGAAGATTCCTCCAACCTCTATGTATACATAATCCTATCCTAGGCTTATGGTATATTTGTTACTGAAGGTCTTCTATCTAACTATATATGAACATATGGATAATGGTGTTGTAAAAATGAAACTCCTAGCCGGACTTATGATGTCTCTGGCACCTGTAAAAGGGTATAAGACAATATTTTGAGGTTATATTTAATGAAACGTTAAGTAAATGGATAAAATTCCTTCTTCTAATAAAATATTGTAACTTATTCCCTTTAATGGGCAATGCTTCATATACGTATTTCATTTTCTTGAATCTCTTTGTTTTTTAAAATGATAGGTAAATGTTCAAATTTAAAACTACTACTGGACTCTTTACCCAAAAGTACAAATCCAGAACATAATTTCATGAAAGCAAGAAACTTTCCCTTTTCCTGTACTTTGCGTTTCTTTTTCTTTTTTTTTTGCCAAATTGATTACAATCAAGTATAACAAGACTATTTCGAATGGCACCTCAAAGGGTCTTTTTTTCCTATATTAGGAACCGGTATTGCACGTAATCCTTTTTCTAAAAGTAGAAACCTCTTTTTCTTCTCAAAAGGATATGAACAGCGACAAAAATAAAATCTTTGAGAGGAAAATGACAATGGAAAAGAATATGTTTTGTTTTTTCGGTATCACCCAATGATTCTTTTATTGCACATGCTACGTACTATGACAAATTAGCAAAATTTTCTAACTAATTAGCAAATTAGCAAAATTCTTAACTATTTAATCAAAATTCTATTATTTTTATTTTTTTCCGAATTTTACCTTAGTGCTAATTAATTCCGTTTCAATTGATTCCAATTAATGCTTAAAGTCAGACACTGCCATTTCTTTAACCAGTTTCTAAAATATTTAAATTCAAGCCTACTAAAAAAATCATCAAAATAAAAATCATTGGTTACAATAAGAGCCACGGCAAAAAAATTTAGTTCTATAGGAGCAAAAAATCTTGCTTTTCCTCAAAATTATCATAACACTGGTAAACCCAAAAAAATTTCGGTTGTCATCTTTGTATCCAACACTTGATTTAAGCCAATTGAGACATAGTTATTAAATTAGAAGAAAATATAGTAATTACATTTGCTGAGAGTGGTTCTGCCGAATCTGTTTTTCCAAAACTCAGAGAAAAACGAGTTTGAAAATTTTGACATTTGTATCTCAGAATCGGCTGTAGCTAGAGCGCTGAGGTCTAACAGCAATTAAATAAAAAAACAAGCTTTTTCAACTGAAAGTAAAGAGCAACATTAAATCTTAAAACGAACAAAAATTGTTACGTTTATGATGGGGCTCGCCCCCTCGTCAATACCTCACTCTTTACGGTAAAGTTCAAATTTTGTTCCAATTCTTTAAAATGACCCCTGAATCACAAAGGCCGTTTAGTTAGAATTAATTATAAAAAAAAATTCCACAAAATAAGTTTTTCAAAATAAAGTAAAGAACTCCATTAAACCAAAAATGAACAAAAATAGTGTTTTGAGTCAAACTCAAAACGAGCAAAAATTAATATGGGTAGGGTTCAAAACCCTTATGCATTCTAAAAGCCAGAATATAATTATACTTTAAAGAAACAAAATTCAAGTGAATGTGCATTGTCAGTTTAATATACATATGCTGATAATTATTCCTTGAAATCTTAATTAATCTTTGATTTCTTAAAGTTGTAAAAGTGAAAACATTTAAAAGAATATAGATATAAAATGAGTGTGAAAATGATCCCTTAACCATATCTCAAAGATGTTTCATCCAATGAAATCCAACAAAAGTAGGGTAAAAATTTGTTTTTGTCGATAACTTAAAAACATGATTTGATACAGCAAAAAAAAAATTCGAACTTGTAATCAAAATGAAAAACTGCATTGGAAAAACTAAAGATTATTCCAAATATCCCTGGTTGGTTATTGTGTGTAGTGTCACCAGAAGTAGTGTTTCGGCTACCCAAAGTCAAAATAAACTTAAATAGCAGAGGTTGTACCTGAGGCGTTATTGGTACGACTCCATAACAATAAAATGTTTTTCGTTGTAATCAATTTCGAAGAAGATATTTGTAGATGAATTATACAGAAAATACGAAAAATCATAAAGAATCGTAATCAATTCCTTTATTATTTATAAGACACTACTACCCATAGCAACTATTGGAATTAATATCGTTTTTGTAAAGTCAGCAAATAGATTTTCCTAGATGGAATCTTAAGAATTGTGATAAACAAAGTTATTGAAGTCGGGTCTTAAGCTATAGTAGCCTACCATTGTTTTACGGCGGTCTGTATCATATTCAAAGCAATTGCCTTGACTCAGTAAATAACAATGAGTCTCCCAGATATTATTAATAATAAAAGAAACAAGGTTTTCTTATGGAATTATAACGAGAAGTGGAAACTTCAAAAAAATAAAAATCATTTTTTAGCAGTTTATGCAACATCTAACCGCAAAACAACATACATCTACATAATTAGCTGCATAATTATCTACATAATTATCTACATAATTAGCTCAAATAAACTGACTTTTGGTGATTCTCGATATGCGTAGAATTTTACAAAGCAGGGTTTTACTAAAAAAGGCAGAAAATTCAATAAGTAGCCTGTATAAAGTACTAAAATAGTTTATAAGGCTTTCAATAGTCCCTCACGGCCATTATACCAATAACTTTAAATGTAAAATTGTAATTCTCTAGAATCTAATGCAGGCTCAGTTTCCTGGAAAGCGCTAGCTTTTAGAATTCTACAGATTTTGGAAAATGCAACAAATCAGTATAGTTGAGCTAGGTTTGACTATATTTTGCGTAATCTCCGAAGTAATAATTTTTGTTTGTTTTATGGTTCATCTTTGCAATTTTCTTCTGTAAGGAAAACTTTTCTTTAAATTAGTATTTGCTCGTTCTTATTCTTAAATATACACAATTAGCTTGACAAAAAGATCTCGGTCAACCTTCTTAAGATCATAGGCAGGCGTGCCGTGTTTGTCTCTCATAACAGGCAATCCAATGGTCTAATGTCAATTTTAAATTCTTGGTTAACATGCCGGAGAATATAGACAAGTAAGCCGTTCCAAAAATGGACACAAACGTATGTGTTCAATTAGAGCGTCATGCATACTTCTGCCATTTACCCGTGCCCCAGCCATTTAAACATTTGCCTCTCAAATACTTGGACTATCTGTCTTGGCTTTTCTCTGTCTACAATTGGCCATGGCTTGATGCAACCTATGCAACCTACTGCAAAATACTTGATAACTTTTACGTGCTGAAACTAAAGACGTCAATAATTTTTAGTTAGAGTTAGTCGTTTTCTATGTAAAAATTAGTTTTAAATCCTACCTCTTTTAAATTTTCCCATAAGATATGTCCCACTTTGTCACATAACTAAAAGTCCGAGAGAAACGTTGTAAACTGTGTCTTTTAGAATGTACAGATTAAAAGTTCAGTTGTTCTCATGAATATTAAAAAAAAACATTTTTACAAAAATAAAAGCATTTTTATTAAGCGTTTTTTTTTAACATATATTTTAGTTTCTCACTTATTATGGGGACTAGAAAAAGAATTATGCAAGAGGTGGTATTTTCAACCTACACATGGGCGTAGGGTGGGGGGCAGGGGGGGGGGGCATCTGCCCCTCCCCCCTAGACCTTCAATTTTACATTAGATATGGTTGAAAAAGCAGATGGTTGGAAAAGCACTTGATAAAAGGCCCTCCATCACACTATCGACTGCCCCCCCCCCTAGACAATATGCTGCCTACCCCCATGAACCTACAGTTAAATATTTTTGACCATATAGATAATAATAGTATCCATGACATTCTTCTCAAACTTTCTGCTTCAAGAATGCCACAAAAAAAGTCGTTTTTCAGTGCCAAATGGCTCATTAAGATGAAATTATGAAGACATATTTATAAGGGGTGGTTAGACAGAGGCAGTAGCTTCGAAATGAGTCACTAAAAATCTACAAGCCCTTCAGATTGTCTACAAGCCCTGACAGAAATAAAAAAGAAGCAAATATGAAGGTATGTGTCAACGATGCAAAAGAAAACAATTTTTCTCGTTTTTCAAGTTGTGGGGCCTTAAAAACCATGGTTAAGGGTTTGAGATCATGCAAAATCTATTGGCTGTTTTAGAATCTGCATTCCCCAGCATTGTAATCCCTACGGCCAAAAATTGATGTTTTGTGCCAAAAACTTTGCAGCGGCACGATCTCTTTTGTTACTTAGAGAGGGCACTAAATGTTGCAATTTGCTATCAGATGAGCCCTCTCCAAGCATTCTAAGAGAGCTTGCTCGTTCTGGAATAAGAACCCATTGATGAAGGGAGGACCCAATCTGGAGTAGGTCCTAAAATCTGACGTCAGAATGCATTCAACTGCCCTGTCAACTTTTTTCCCCTACTAGACACCTCCACAAGCCCTAAGAGGCAGGGATAAACTGTCAAGATATCCATTTTCATCATCTTGGTAACCACGGTTACTCTGATTAGAACTATTCTAACCTTGACTATTTTTACCATCACCACCGCTAATGCTACTATAAAACCAGGACTATTCCTATAAACTCCTTTTCATTTCTTTTTCTACAGTTAACAACTGCTCCAACCAGAATTTATACCATGACAACTGCAACTTTTACTCTTACCACAACTACTCTATAAGTCCTGCTAAATAGAACTATTTATTCCTACCATGGTTATTCATGCCAAAACTACTCTTACTACAACAATTAAGAAAATGAATGTTTCTGCTACGACAGTTTTTACTCCAACCGCTCCCATCACAATCCTCCAACAATAAGTAGCCTTACTGTTACTGCCACTACCTTTAATATTTTGAGCAGGACTCCTTCAAATACAACGTATTCGCAGCTATTTCTACCCCAACTGCTCCAACCATAACTATTCTTACCAACAATATTCTTGGCATAGCTGATGATATCTCAATATCTCCTAGCATGGCTACCGGAGTACTTCTACAATTTTCTCTCTCAGCTCAACTACTCCAAGTTTAAAGCATCTAGCACCACTGCTGACACTGCTAATGTGACTACTCCCACAAAGACTACTCATAGCGTGACTGCCCTTACTTAAACAAGTAAACAATGGAAGTTTTTGCTACGGCAGTTTCTACCCCCCCCTCCTCCTTCCAACTACTGTGATTATAACCAGTGCTATTCAGACCAAGACTGCTGTTAATAATAATAAAAAAATCTACAGCCATTTTCATTATAAGTACTCTTGTAAACAACTACTAGCAATGATTATTCCTGTACAAAGTATTCCTTACACAACTGATTCTACAAAACAGTCCCAAACATGACTACTACTACTACTACTACTACCTGTGCTACTTCTATAACTTTACTCTAATTATGCCTACTCCCGGCTTGACGCCTCCAAGCACACCTGCTCCTACCAAGACTATTTTAACAAGGACTATGTACGCCGCGACTAACCTTACGACCACCACTCCTATCATGGCTACTCCTGTCACCACTACCGCAAAAAAAATAAACATCCAAATGGGGCTAAGTCCATTTGTCCGACAGTGAAAACAGATACAAAAGTCTGGATAGTTTTATCACATATACAGTGATCTTCATCAGCAGATATTTCTTCTTCATGAATGGCAGTGTGATGTTGGAACAAAATATCTAATTTAAGATCACCACTGCCACTAACAAGTTACTGCCATACAAATATTTTCACCCTGTTTCTACAAAAATATATAATCTAAACTACATCTACACCCATTTACACCTAATTTTGTTTTCTCTCTCTTTTTAATTTTACCTTTTTTAACCTTCTAACCTTTTTAATTTTACCTTCTATTAGAACCTTCTTTTTAATGCATTAGCTCGGAAAATTAGTCACTGATAAGAAAGAACTTCTAATGCTATTAATTTCCATTATAGAATATAGAGATTAATTAATTTTTTTTTAATTTTAAAAGTATAGAAAGTGTAGACATGAGATATAGAATTTATATGACCGTTAGGTAGACGAATAAGTGATGACATGTGATCGCCGCTTATGCACTTATTTTTCGGCTCAATACATTTTACGTGGCGACTAATGTTTTTAAGAGAATATACATTTTTAAGTTAAAAATTTTGGTAGAATAATAAGAAATTGTTGCTGAACTTTTGTCCATTACGGCCTAATTAACTGACTATCAACAAATGAACACATTTTTTTTTCTTTTTTTTTGGTAACAAAATCAACTGGTTTATGGAGCGAATCCAGAATGTCCACCTTCAACTATCTGAGTTTGTATTTCTGATAAAAGTAGTTTTTCATAGGAAGAAAAAAACAGTCTAAATACTTCCAATCAAGTTAATATATATATAGTTACCATCCATACAGCCTCTAATTTACTGGCTGAAGTTATATAAAAATGGGCACAATTTGCGTTTAAATAATGCGATTAAAGCCTTGCTTGAAAACCTTAGAAACTGCTTATATTTTTCTATTTGTGATTTCACTTTGATTTTTCTACTTACTCAAATTCTAAAACATTAAATTTGATAGAAAAGACAAAATGAAAAAATACTGATAGGAAGAGAAAGCAGACTAAATTTATTTGAAATTAATCTTATTTAGTTAACATCTTTATCGCCCGGATTTATTTTCAATTTTCCTTGCATTTTCGTAACATAGAATCCTTCAGATTTTTGAAGTTATAGAAATTAAAATATACAAAAAAAATAAAGAAAAATATCTTTTTAACCATCTATAATATTTTGTTTTTTTTTTACCTTTAATTGTTTTTATTTATATCAAACTTAGGGTTAATGCTTCGTGTCTTGACGAGGATAAAAGTATGATTAAAAATACGTAAATCAGAAAAGTTTGAAACATCTTTTCTTTTTTGGCTTTATTCACTCAATTTCCAAAATTCCAGGAAACCTTCTAGTTGATAACTTGGCACAATTCCTTATTTTTCTTCAAATGTTCTTGTTGAGACAATATATAAAATATTGCTTCAAAATTTGAAAGTAAATTTGGAATGCATTGTTTATTAGACAACAATCAATCGTGTTAGAAAAATGGAGGTCTTAAAATTCCAGCATACTCATATCTCAGCTATCTAGCTATCTTGTAGAAAATAAATTTAGTTTTCCAAGGGAAAATTTATCATCGATCTTTCTGGTAAAGGAAATAACAAACCCATCACACCAATGCCAAAATGCTGGTCCTGGAAACGCCTTCTCTGTGATTGATATATTTTCGTGTTTAAAATATGGTGTAGCAGGCAAACTTTATTTTTTTGGAAAGTAAAATTGAAAGGTCAAATTAATAGACAAGTAAATCGTATATTTCTTAGCAGTGACATCGGTAAAAAAAACAAAAAATTAACTACTTATAATATTGAAAAAAACGTCACATGAATCATTACAGCCCAAAAAGGTTAATGGCCTTTATAATTGTCTATGGGTATAGTTCGTAAATAAACATTACTTTCGGACATGGCCACATAAGTGTGACATAAGCTTTTCAATTATGAATCTTCTAATTAGTTGGTTAAACCAATCTTTAGTCATTAGTTTTGAACAGGGATGGGCTTCTCTGGCTAATTTTCCTGATTTCAACTTGGCTGTTTTGGATTTTTTCACTAAAAATAGTAAATATTCTGAAAACTTTGAAGCTTCTTTGGTAGAATTTTTTTTTAAGGGTTTAACAATGCTTTACGGGGGAAAGGAGGTAGAAAACGCCTATCGTCCAGCTCCCCGCAGTGGCACTGGCTCTCGGTGTACCTGTATATATGTATATTACTTTTTATTTTTCGTTTTCATACATATTTTTTTTCTTTACATTTCCGTCATCTTAAAGCCATAGCAGCCATAAAAGGGCTACCCATGCCCTTTTAAACCCACTTTTTCCACTAAAGGTTAATTTTGGTTCCCTAAAAACTTTAAATTTTCAAGTCGATTCAAATTTTTGAATTAGATCTTATATCTAAAAACATTTGTTCCGTTGGTCTTTAGAAAAAAATCATGTCGGAATGTTTGCATTAATTCTAATAAAGTTAGAGTTAAAGTTCATTGCAAGTGTCGGAGAGGAGACTGAGGATAACATTATTAGATCCCATTATGCAAAGCCTTTTTTGTATGGTAGGTTTTAACGTTGCTCTCTACTATTGTGTAAAACAGTTCACCTTTTTTTAAAGTTTTTTTCCAACTGGAGTATAGGGTTTGTACCAGCGCTGCCAACGCTTTGAGATAAATTGTACCACTTTTTGACCAAATTGTGCCAAAATAGATTTTTGTGGCACAATTATAGCATTTGACGTCAGTTTCCATTTAACCAACAAAACTACTAGAGCAAACTGAAAATCAAGCAGCCTTTTTTTAGCTATCTTCACTCTCTCTTAGAAACCGATTTTAAGCACTGTTTCCTCTTGTGATGATTTGTTTTAAATTCGGGAAGATTTTTTTTCTATTGAGTTTGCGTTCGATGAAAAAGTTGGAGGAAAAGATCAAAATGATGAAAATCAAAGTGGTGGATGCAATCAAAATGTATCGAAATGTACTAGAAATTTTGGATCGTATCATGAAATTTTTGGATGTTCCTTATTGTACCAGGATCTATAAATTATACCGAAAATGGTACAATTGTACTAAGTTGGCAACGCTCGGGCACATTGGACGCTTTTTTGCTTTTTCTTCATTTAATACACACAGGTCATCATTTTAATTCTAACAATTCTATGCTGCTGGTAGTACTTACAACTGTTTGCAGCAGGACCGGGCATATTTTGTCTCACCGGGCATCTGATATTCAGATGCTGCGTGGGAATCTGGGGAGCCCTCTTGGGTTAGTGGTATATTAGTGGGAAGTACGATTAGTTATACTACTCAATCATTGATGGTACGCATGATGGTTACGTTCGTTCGTAATGGTAGCATTATGCAGTTCATTGGTAATGGTAGTATATAGTATTATTTGGTTAATGGCTCACAAAAACAGTAATTTTTAAAATTAAGAAGCACATGTCCATCAATAAGTACCGTAGTGAGACCCATAAACTTTTTTATAGAAATATATCGTAATAATCTAGCTATTGCGCATAATAAGAGGGTTATAAGGCGAAGGGCTTCGTTTTTTACCTATCCTTGGGATAACGAATAGATTAATGTTTTCAAATTAAAATTAAAATTATTGTGACAAGTATTCCCCTATGACAATTCATAAAATGAACGAGCTATGGGTGGCTAAAAGTATAACAACCATTTAAACTTTAAATCAATAATAAGAAGAAAAAATACCAACAAATCAATCAACCAACAGACTTATCAAAAACGAAAGAGAAAAAAATATCATATGATAAGAACTAATAACTATAATAAAACAAAAATTTATTGAAATGTTAATAATGTAACTAATACATCGATAATAAATAAATAAAGGGCAAAACAAAATTATCTTCAATCTCTAAACCGTGGTTGTCCTCTAAAATTTTTTTTTAATCTTTTCTTTACTCAAAACCTGGTATTCTGCCTCCATAATCTGCAATCTCCATAATCTCCAAAACCTCGATAATCTCCATAATCTCCATACATGTGCAACCTGCCTCACATATTTAATGTTAATGGCTGCCCTTCTACCACTACTTTAATCCGTCACAAAATTACTAATATTTATATCAAAGGTAAACAAAAAGCAAAATTAATATTTGGCTATAATCACCGTTTGTCAGCGAAACTGCGAATTTAAAAATATAGTTTTTCTCGATATATAGATATTCTAAAAACAATATTCTCGAAAATCAATATTCTCAATTTTCTTGTAATATAGCTTTTCTCGATATTCTTCGATATTCGAAAATCGATATTTTCGATATTCTCAAAAATCGATATTTTCAATTTTCTCGATATTCTCGAAAATTCTATAATTAGTAAATCGATATTCTCTATTATCTCGGTATATAGTTTTTTCGATATACTTCCTCGATAATTTTAAATCGATTGGCTGTGTCAAAAATTTCAATCTCTAGCAAACTGGGCTGATTCTAAATTTGCAAAAGGAATTAGTTTTAAAATTAATCATTAAAAGCTATTCGAACATAAAAATCTGTATTTTTTAGAAATAGAAATTTATTTAAAGGAATGTTCTAAAGGAATAATCAATAAAATGTGTAAGGAAGTTCCTATTTGAATAAAAAGTATTTTTAGAACACTATAAAACTTAAAAGTAAGTGACAGGGGGTTGAGTATGGGGTAACCCCTTCATACGTGTAACAGTTTATCTTCAATGTAAATTTTAGTGTCGCTCTTTGCTTTCATATGAAACGTCTGTTATTTTACTTTTCCTTCTAAAACGCATAAAATTCATTTTTTCACATTAAATGACATTGAAAATGATAAAAAAATTACTTAAGGTGACATTAAAATCTAAATTCTGTAAAGTTATATAAACAACGCTAATTGTTTGTTTGTGATTAATTAAAAAACTTTTTCCACAAAATAAGTTTTTCAAAGAAAAGTAAAGAACTCCATTAAACAAAAATTACCAAAAAAAAAAAAATCAAATAATCTACCAAGCCTGAAACTACCACAACTAAGCATTGATAAATAAATGAAACGCAAAACGAGCAGAAATTAGAATAAATAACCGAGTCAAACTCAAAACGAGCAGAAATTAACATAAGTTGGGCTCAAAACACCTATGCCTTCCCAAGGCCAGAACATAATTTGCACTTTACTGAAAAAACATAAATATTTTTACTTTTATAACTTTAATAAATCAAATAATATTAACATTTTGATTACTAAAAATCAGTTGTGGTAGTTTTACGCTTGGTAGATTATTTGATTTTTGCTCATTTTTTGTTTAATGGAGCTCTTTACTTTTCTTTGAAAATCTTATTTTGTGGAAAAAGTTTTTTTTAAATCAATTTCTGTTCGTTTTATATTGACACTGTCTTTTCAGGGAAAAAGAAAATAATACTTTAAATCTTTTCGTTTTTCTTAAGAATTTATAGTTTGGCGTGCTTTTTGTATGCTGGAGAAAAATTTTCAGCAATTTCTAACAACATACACCCTTTTAAAAATTTGGACACAAATATTAGTGTTTAATTTAGTTTCATACCTCCTCTAGTTGACCTGAAATGGAAAACTTGATACCATTCGCAAGAAAATCTGTTTACTTTCGATGATAGCTTGGATGCACTTACACTATTTTGATTTGGATAAATTCTAGAAACTGCTTTAACCCCGACACTTTGAACATGACACACACTTCTTGTTTTGGTATCCTACTGAGATGCCTTATCTAGAATAAGTATAAACACTGTACATTTTGATTTAATCTTGATCCAACATTTTTTTTTTAAAAATAGTGGAAAATGGGAGGGTGGGGGTGGGAGAGGGATTAGTTGCCCTCCAATCACTTTTAACTATTAAAAAGGGCATCAGCCCTTTCTATTTTCAATCGATTGAACCCTTTTCGAAGTTCCCACGACAACTCCTTCGACACGAAGTGCCCTGGTCTAAACAACAAAAAAAAAGTTATCATCCTCAAAGACCTAATTTCAAAAACTTTTAACTACTGTGAAAAAAATAGCTATCTAGAATTTTTTGATTGGATATGTTTGGGGAAAAAGTGGGCGTGAGATTGGGGTTAGTTGCCCTCCAATCACTTTCGACTATTAAAAGGGCATTAACTATTTGAATCTCAAGTCAATTGAGCCGTGTTTGAAGTTTTTATGACAAAGCTTTCAATAAAAACCTTATATGCTCCTAGGCTATAACTTACAGCCCTTACCCTGAGGGCTCTGGGGGAGTTTTATCCTCTTAGATATAATTTTTGGACCTTTCAGCTACTTTGAACAAATTGGCTTTCTCAAAATTTTGATTGGATGTGTTTGGGTAAATGGTGGGCGTGGAAGCGGTGTTAGTTGCCTTCCAATCACTTTTGATTATTAAAAAGGGCACTAGCCATTTCAATTTCCAATCAAATGAGCCCTTTTTTAAGTTTCTACGACAACGCTATCTATGAAAACCTTATTTGCCCCCAAGGCATAACTTATAACCCTTGCCCTGAGGGCTGTGGGGAGGGGGGTTGTCATCTACAAAAAAATAATTTCCTAAACTTTCAGCTATGGTGAACAAAATGGCCATCTCATAATTTTGATTAGATATATTTGAGGAACAGGGGGACTCGAGAGGTGGATTAGCTGCCCTCCAATCACTTTCGACTACTATAAAGGGCACTTTCCCTTTGAATTTCCAATCGAATGAACTTTTTTTGAAGTTTTTACGACAAGCCTTCTATAAAAACCTTATATGCCCCCAGGGCATAACTTAAAACCCTTGCCCTGAAGGCTATGGGGGAGTGTCCTCCTCAAAAACATAATGTCTATACGGAAATCAACTACGCTGAACAAAATGGCTATCTCAAAATTTTGATTCGATGTATTTTGGGAAATGGTGCACGTGGAATGGTTATTAGTTGCCTTTCAATCACTTTCCACTATTTAAAAGGGCACAAGCCAAATTTCCAATTGAATAATTCCTGTTTGAAGTTTCTACGACAACTTCTTCGATACGAAGTGCCCTAGTCTAAAGGAAAAAAAATAATACATTGTGCCAACATCGTTCTTATATGCCCCCATGGCATAACTTAAAACCATTGCCCTGAGGTTTGTGGGGGAGTATCCTTCTCAAAAACATATTTTCTATGTGGAAATGAACTACGCTGAAATACTCTGAACCCAAAAAGCTTCGGACACTCTTCTTCCACCTCAACTATTGAGACCCTCTACCTTACCCTAAATTACAATTCCAATTTTGCTTAAATGCTTTCTCGTGACTTCTTCTACTTTATCGGGAGACGAGATGCTTTTTGTTTAGCCCTAGATGGATGGCGAAAAAAAAACAATCTCTTAAAATCTACTATCCATTATCTGTAAAAAATGGCCTAGCCATCTTAGCTTTAGTTTTCATTATCACCTTAGAAATTGGATTGCACTAAATTAAAGGGACACCTAGAGCTATCCTTTAACAATTTATTTTGAAAACATTAAGCAAATCTCCCACGGCCTGTTGAAACGTTCATACTTCACAGCCATACTTGACCCTTGTAATGACTGGTGCCTACAATATTAGATTAATTCTCCTATTCTTCCAGTGTTTTTTCACTACGGCGAACACTCTGTGCCATGACTATTCTACATTTTACATATTCACAGCGTCCATCATCTCTACTAACAATGACCTACTTCCCAAATAAGTGAAGCTATCAAGCTGATCGATTTTTTCCTTACCCAACATCTTATCTTCATCCTCGTTTATTACTGGTTGGAGTGACTAAGTTTTCTTAACTTCAATTTGCAAACCCAATCCTTCACCCCTAACTCTCAAAACGCCAAAATTTCATTCACTCAAATCGACTGTCAAACAGTTCGTGGTAACGAACTGTAAGTAAGGAGCGACCCGGCTCAATGGTAACTGAAACTCTAGAAAACGGGATTTTGACACCGATAGATACATACGAAGAATCAGATTTTAATGCTGATTTCAAATATATAAGTTCATCAAGTTTAAACCTACCAATCAAAAGCTACGCGCCTGAGAAAATTTGGCTGATTTTCGAAAAAAGGGAAAAAGACCCCCTAAAAACTATAGAACCTTAATGAAAATCACACCATCATATTCAGCGTATCAGAGAACCATACTGTAGAGGTTTCATGCTCCTATCTACAAAATGTGGAATTTTGCATTTTTTGCCAGAAGAAAGATCACGGATGCGTGTTTATTTGTTTTTGTTTTTTTTTCCAGGGGTGATCGTATCGACCCAGTGGTCCTATAATATCGTGGGAGGGCTCATTGGAACGGAAATTAAAAGTTCTAGTGCCCTTTTTAAGTGACCAAAAATATAAAGGGAAACTAGGCCACCTCCCGCGCTCATTTTTTTCCCAAAGTCACCCTGGTCAAAATTTTGAGATTGCCATTTTGTTCAGCATGGTCAAAAATATGATAACTTTGAAAATTTTTTATTTTCTATATTTTATTAAAATTTATTCTATGATAACTTTGAAATTTTTTTATTTCATTATATATATTTTGAAAAATATATATAATGTTCTCTTATAGCCTTTGTTTTTTATTTAAAAATAATCCATATAATCGAGAACTGGATCCAAAACTGCTTAACTCCAGATTTAAAATGGAACAACTGGTAACCTTTAGTACTACCCTAACCATAGCAACATTATACTAGTATATAGAACCAATCACTTCAATACACTGATCTTATGTGCCATATAAGAATAAGACCTTCACTATAGCTTTTCTACAAGTTGATTCAATTTGGTTTGGTTTGATGATTTAGGCATTTCTTAGCCATTGATCTAAAATAAAATTTAGGCAACGTATCCTTTCCCATTTCTAAAACCTTTCCCCTTCCTTCCTAAAGATCCTCCAGAGTCTTATCCATGGATTTCAAATCTCGTTAATTCGTACTTTAATATTTCCTCTAATTGCCTTATTTTTCCTTTTATTATTTCGAGATCCATTACTCAGAGATTTCCTATACATTCCCTTTTCTCTTTAACGAAGTTTAAAGCGTTTTTGCTAATATTCATATATTCTTTTCTAACATTCTTCCTCAACAAATCTTTCGCTGCTTCTCTAAATACTTTTGTTTTCAAATCGTTTGATCTATCTATTATACTGTAAATTCTGAAATATCCTGTTTCATATCCAACTGTTTTTGAAAAGTTCTTCTCAAATTCTAATCTTGGAGTCTATTAATGTCATAACTCTCCAAAATATATTTACCATCCATCGATTTCAGCACTATTTTAACTCTATACATTACAAGATAATGAGGTTTACTTCAAACATCAATAATGACACTCCTCTATACACAAATGTTACATTATAATCCTGCCAGTCTTCAACCTACAGTAGTATAAGCAAAAAGGCTGGCCGTCTTACCATCATTTACAGACCATGTAACCTTTTGTGCCATTTTATACAAACTATCGTATTGGTTATAACTATATTATTGTACCAAGGGTCTTTACTAGCCAAAATGTTTGGGGGGGGGGGGAAAGGGATTTTACCGACTGGCTGGTCATTTTTACCGACTGTTTTTTTGTCAGTAATTAGCATAATGTCCGTTTCGAATACAATTGAATAAAATCCCTGAACGAGTCGGTAAAAACGCTGCATTTACCGACCGAAGTTCAAATTTCAGTACATTTCATGACACTATTTTAATGCTCTTTATTTAACCAAATGAAAAATTATGGCACCATCTTTAAGCTCACTGCAGGAGTCGGTAAAACCGCTCCGTTTACCGACCATGCCCCAACTTTCTGTAGGAGACATGTCAGTATTTTCCTGGTCTTTATTTTACCGAACAAAGAATTTTAGCGGCGTCAGAAAAATCACGGCGCTTTGCTTAACGATTTTACCGACTTATTTTTTTTTACCAAATAACCTAAACGTGAGGTGGGGCCTGCCCCTACCCTCATACGTAACGGCCCTGATTCTACCTAAAAAATGGTTGCAGTATATTTTTTGCCCTACGACAAATTTACCTAAGCTAAGATAACCATTAATGCCCATATGCACCAAGCTGGGCAGAAAATTATAAAAATTTATATTAATAATAAAATAAAAAAAAAAAAATATAATAAAGAATATAATAAAAAATAATATAATAAAATAATATAATATAATAAAAAATATAATAAAAATAATATAATAAAAATATAATAAAGAAATAGTATAACATAATAATATAAAATAATAAAAAAATTATATAATAAAAACTATAATAAAAAATAATATAATAAAATAATATAATATAATAAAAAATATAATAAAAAATAATATCATAAAAAATAATATAATAAAAAAATAATGATAATAATAAAAAAATAATAAAAATCAAATTAAAATCCTAAAAAATATCAATCCAAAAAACTAGAAAATGGAAAAAATTCGTATCTCTGTCGGGGTTCTTCCCTCTGTCCGAGTATCAAAAGTGTCGGTTAGTCGGTTATACAGGAGCATACACAATTATAATTGATAGCTTGAACTTTTTGATGATGATTTAACCAACTAGATTTCTAGTATTAATGCTTTCTTAAGCTAAGCAAGACTAGGAAGCTTCCTAGTTCATCAGGAGTCATACTCCATGAAAAAATACACCATTCTTCCCACCTAGACCGATATATTTTATATCACCTAAAATTCTGTTTCCTAACCCTAAAGAATAAGTTTCAGAAACTCCGAATAAGTTGTTTTCAAAATGACTGAACTCAACTGCCAGAAGTTCAACACGATATTTGTCTTTCAACGTCGTCAGGCTCCATGTTGTAAATTTAATTTTATATTTATCCTTGAAGTGTAATGGCCCAAAGAACAGCAGTGGGTCCCACTAGTCCATATTAGGGAGTAACAAACTCTTTTCAAGTCCAATTAAAATGCTTAAATCGGTCTAAAACTGGACAAGAAGCACAACAATCAGTGAAATGCGATGAAAATGAATGATTAACAATCAGTATACACAAATAAACCAAAATCCATTTGATTTACTGGATTTTTAAGTAAATGGAATTTTTCTATTCTGATTGTTCTTGGCCATTTATGCTAAAACTAATAAATAACATTTTCATTTTGCTTTATTATTAGGATTATTGTTTCAAATTTTTCTATTCAAAAACATGGTTCATGGTCATAGAAAGAAGAAATAAAATGGCCAAGAAAAATAATATTGAATTTCAAAATTTATTGCAGGAATCCCAACCCCACACATTTCATGGTGGCATGGAGCTGCTTTATTTGATAACACCACAGACAAAATAGAAAACAATATCATCAGGAACACAATGATTTATCCGAATGTGAAAAGATCAAGTTTGCATGATATTTTTACTTGTCAAATTTCTCAGCCACCACCAGCTGCACCAATTTTAAAGATGGTTTCATTGGAACTACTACGTAAGTTTTATAATCTTTTATGGTTAAATATATGTCAGTTTTAATTCTAAATAAAGCAATTTGATTACATGGCATTCACAAAAGCCAACTTAAATTACATATGTAAATGGAAACTCAGTGGGGTCTAAGAATTTATTTATTTCCATATTTATTTATTAGCCATAATCATTTATTTCAATCGTTGAAAACCATATGAACATAGCTGAAGTCCTGAGCTCTGTGTACTATGTTTATATTGTGCATTATGTTTACAATAATTAAAGCTGACATAGCATCTGAGATGTTAAGCCTTTTTTGGACAGTGTTTTTGGTATTTCAATACTTGGTGCTTAGGATTTTAATATTGCCCTAGTATGTGCAACAAGTGCCCAAGTAAGAGATAAACTGAAAGCCATGGCTTCCCTCACCCACTGCTAAAGAACGTTGGGGTAAACTGGGTATAGCGTCAGACAAGATTGTGAGACAAGATTGTGATTGTGAGATTGTGAGATAATTCGACCAACTCTGTCACAAGGTGTAGTGATCTGGGTTAGTATGACTCAAGTTATTAACCAGGAACTTGGGCACTATTGATTTCAATTTTGCTCCACAGAAATAAACCTTTTCTGCCATTTTTTTCCATTTCCTAATGTTTATCAAACCAGCTGCCTCAAACATTTTTAACAAGAATGAACTCACTTTTAAATCATGAAAAGTATTGCAGTCGGGTAAGGAATAACACAGATCTGCTGGAAGTAGGGCTCATGGGAGTGAGAAGCTGCTGAGTCTTGTTTATGTTAGGAAGGTATTAACTATAGAATGCTAGTTGGGTAAATATTTTCCAAATCATATTATTGAGTTAGGAATAAAGTGAATACACCATTCGATGCCTTTTTTTATGCTGATTACGAATATAATAATCATTTCTATCGGAAATGAATTTCAGCCCCCACCCCCCTCTAACCTAACCTAACCCCCACCCCCAGATGTGCAAATATATATCCTAAATTGACATATATAGGGGGGGGGGGCTAAAATTCATTTCCGATAGGAATGATTGTTATATTCGTAATCAGCGTAAAAAAGGCATCGACTGGTATATTCACTTTATTTGAAACTCAATAATATGATTTGGTAAATATTTACCGCTAGTTGCTCATTTAGGACTAAAAAGTTAAAGGTATCAGTTATATTTGCATATGCCCCATAGAATTTACTCTTAAAGACAGCAGTGAGCCATATATAATTCTAATTTCAGCTGCAGGAACAAATAGAAAGGATCCGAGGTAGAAATATACTATTTTCATTAGGAGACTTTAATGTGCAGGTTGGTAGAAATAGGGATACATGGTATCGTAGTGTAAGCGTAACAATCTAGTTATAAGAAATAAAGGGTCTATTTATAAAATCATTCATAATTTAACGTGGTACATACATGATGGTAAGACAGCAAACCTTATTGATTATGTTATAGTAGACCGAAGACTGGCAGGAACGATACAGGATAATAGAGTATATAAAAGTGCTGATATGGATGTTCAAAGTAAAGGACACCATATATTAGTGTCTAGGGCTAAAGCTAAAAATTAGAACTTCCGGGAAATTGTGACTTGAAAGACTCCTGGATGAGAATTTGAAAGAAATCTCATGGACCAGCTGAATATTAAACAATAGAGTCTAAAATTTGACAATGTAGAAGACGGAAGGAATAATTTAAGGAAAATAGTTTGTGAAGTAGCAGATTGTGTCTTAGGAAGGAAAGTTAGATACACAGTTAAGAATATTGCTCAAAATGCCTTAACCTTAGTGAGGAAAGGAAGAGAAGTAGAAGAAGATTTTGAGTGATAGATCATATAAAAATAAAATAAATGTAAGGAAAGGAGAGAAAGTATTAAAATAGCAATTAAGAAGATGTGAAGCGGAGGCCATGGATAAGATTGCTTAGTCAATTATTACGTGTCCCGGTTAGAGATAGGCCATAATTATTGATAAGGAAAGAATTAAAGAGGAATGAGCAGAATAATTTCAAAAATTGCTAAACTGTAATAAGGTTACAGGAAATGATATAGCAAAGAATGAAAACTTTGTGACACTATGGAGGGGAGGGAAAATTTTTCTTTTTGAAAAAGAATTAGAAACAGTGCTAAAAGAATTAAAAAATAATAAGACCCCAGGTGCTGATAATTAGTTTTTCAATATGGTGGCTGTGAAGTTACAGGTAAGTTAACTGAAGATTATGACTATGGTTTTGAAAAAACCGTGTTTTTTTCACAGCTGAAAACAGTTTGGAAGAATAGGATGATAATTCTGCCAACCAAGATTCTAATAATGGAAGCTGCAGTGATGACAATGGTCAACCATGGTCCTGAAATGTGGGCCCTCCAAAAGACGGAGGAGGATTTGTTAAGTGTTTTCTAGAAGAAATGTCTGCGGATTCTTTTGGGTAGCCGTCCAATTGACCGGATTTCAAATCGTAAGCTGCGCTTAAAATATCGTTATACCCAGCCTCTCAGCTATAATAAAAAAACATCGAGATGACAAGGACAAGTTGTACGGATGAAGGATGACAGATTTCCAAAGATCTTCCTTTTCAGCCCACTATCTAGGGCGAAACAAAAAGCAGGTCGTCCCTGAATGGGCAGGAGGAGGTCACAAGGAAGGATTTAAAAGAAATGTGAACTTCTTGGTAGGGTTTAAAAAGGGGGTCTTTGATTATATTGGAACAGAGAAGGAGCATGCGTGGCTGTGCTGGCCTCAGGCGGCTTACTACAGCGCTGAGTAATTAGTGGTAGTAATAGTAACTGCAGTTTGGATTGATGAACCTGAAATCCTTTATCCTTTGGGGAAGATGTTTGGGTCCTGGTATCGCTGATTATTTGGTTTTGGATGGGGGTTAGTGGTGTGACTCTGTAACCTCAGCTAGAGTCAACCCAGCTCCAAATGTGTACCTAGAGAAATCTGGAGGGATGAAACGGAAAGTATCAGATTATTTACACCCAACCTGCGCCAACCACTGATCTGCATGTGAAAACGTTTTTGTGTTTTCTTAATCATCAACAACCTTTCAGTCAAAGGGAGGAAAAAGAACTTATTCAGTGATAAATTGCCCCGGATAACAACTTTGCCTTATCTCTGCCTTATAATGTATTTTGCGCTACAACAATAATACTTCTTCAGAGCTTTCCCTTTACTTTTAAAGTTGCAACCATAGGATGATTTATTTACTGGTTTATGTTTCTCCTCTGTTTTTTGCTTCTAATTTATTGTTTCTGTTTGTTTTTAACTAATATTAGTTAATGTCCTGCCCTAGCCAAGCATATTTTTTTTTTGTTCTTTCCTGGCAGAAGTGTTATGTAAGTTATGTTTTTTGTTTTTTAATAAATGATACTGAACCCAAAACTGAAACCTTCTCATGACTTGTAGCAATTTATACGTCTGGTTTTCTGGTTAAAAAATTATTGCCATAGCATTTGTTGTTGAGGAGTTATCGGCGTCGAGAAAACACCCTTTTATTAGTTTTAACTAATAAAAAGCCTTAATCGAAAACCCTGACCAACTTAATCTCTAGGAATTAGTTCTTATCCAAACTTGTCTAGAGTCCGCGTTTGGATCGCCTAGCTGATCCATACCTCTGCTGCTGCATGCTTTTGAGAGCGTTTTTAGAGCATAACGCCCTATATAGCGGGGTAGGTAGTTGACTACCCACTTAAAAATTGTCGGCCGTCGTCTTCAATCCTCTTCAAGAGTCGTTCCTGATATTACTAATTTCAAGGGCCTTTTCTCTTAAAATTGAATTAGTTTTATTTTCTTCTATCAGGTTGCGTAGCGAGTAATAGTTGTCTTAGTAGGGGCAACCTAGTAAAGAATACTATTTAAGTGATAGACTTATTTAAACGCAAACATTTATCAAACTTAAGGTGTTTTTATCCGTCACCTATGTTGTTACGATGAATTGTTGTCTCTCAAAAATTATATTGGGAAAACTAGATTTTAACCGTTCAAAAACCTTATTTTAGTACCTTAAACAGTTCTTTTCGCAGCCATCTTACTTACTTTTACTTTTGGCGGAAACCAAACGAAGAACTCTCCTGCCGGGCACCAATGGACTTCGGAATCACGTCCGACGACCACTTCGATCTGTCGGTTGCGTTCATCAGCAAATCTCTGTCCCATCTCCTACCATGCCTACAGAAGCATCCCCATGGATCAAGATCCTCTTTGAATTTTTGCCAAATATTTTTCATCTGTCCTACCCGATGTGGTCTACAGTATGGTACTGGCTCGCAGATAAGGACGTCTCGATATATCGTACCTTTGGGTCGAAGCAAGGTGTGACCGAGAAATTCAAGGTGACGTCTTTTGATGGCAGAGGATAGCTCTTCAGTTTAGCTGCAGCGGCTTCTTACTTGGCTGTCGTAAAGTTTTGACCATCTGCTTTCAAGTTCTTTTCAAGTTCTTTATTAATCAATAAAAAAAAAAAAATTTTGACAAAACTATCAAATTAATTACCCACAGTGAGAATAACTCGTGTGTGGGTTTATATACACTCAACAAAAAATAACTAATACTATCTCCAGATACCGTAATAAAAAGATTGCTCTTCAACTCTCCGTACGGTAACAACAAACAAAATCGGCAAAAAATCAAAGTAACCAAATAAATAAAATGAAATGAGGAGCATCCACCCCAAAAAATAAATCAAATTAATAATTACTAATTAAATGATTCCTTAATCTAATTTTATCATTAACCAATGAATTATTCAAATCTATAAAACTATGAAATTTATTCCAATTATATATGATATTATGCCTTGGTGAAAAACGGGACCTTTCAGATTTTATTAAAGCCTGACGGACAACAGAGCTGCCACGGGTCCAATATGCAAGCAAAACCTGAAGATCATACTGAAAAAATTATTATGCAAATTAAAATACTCAGTAAAACTACCTTTAATGTAGTTAATCATATGAGTACCGAACTGGTATAAAGGGGAGAGATATACGGGAAAGATGTTCGAAATTTGATATCTACTTTTTAGTTATAATATACCTGCTTAGGAATACGGGCCATGCAGGACATTTTTCAATAGACGCAGAGCTTTATTTTGATGACTCTGAAGAGGAATAATATGAGTTTTAAAAGTATTCAAAAAAATAATGGGATAGTAATTTATATATGAATGCACTAGAGACTGATAAAGAGACTTTAGGGCAAAAAAACGGCAGAACAAATTTTAGACGATTCATCATACCAATATTTCTTGCCAGTTTCATTCGAAGATAAATTGCATGGCTTTTAAATAATAAACTTGAATCCAGTATTATCCCGAGATATTTAATATCCTCCACTCTTTCAATTTCAATGGGTAGGCCTTGAATATTAATCATCATAATTTCCGGTGCTGTTTTCCCAGTACGAGAAAAGATGATGAATTTTGTCTTAGAACAATTAATAGTCAATTTATTTCTCGAAAACCATAAGATAAGCCTCGGCAGTGCTGATTCCAACCTAAGCTTCAACGATCTACAGTCGGGGCTGCTGACATTGCATGCCGTGTCATCGGCGAATAATATGTTAAGGCCAATATCATTGACGCTATTACTGATATCATTAACATAGATAAGAAATAGGAGTGGACCCAAAATAGAGCCTTGTGGGACTCCGACTGACTGAGATTGAGATACTGATGAGGAAGAAGTATAACCTCCGTCTACATACTGATTTCGGTTTTTTAGGTAAGACATTACTAAGTCATTAACTGGGCCTCTTATGCCACAGTTATCAAGTTTAATATGCAATATTTTATGGGAAATCGTATCAAATGCCTTTTTAATGTCAATAAAAATTGTAGCAGGAATATCACCTTTGTCGAGGGTGTCATGAACAAACTGAGTCATTGCCATAATAGCATGCTCAGTAGAATGAGACTTGCGGAACCCACATTGCATCGGACTAAAAAATTTAGATTTCATTAGAAAGCTGACTATACGGTTATATAGGAACTTTTCGAGGCATGTCCCGAATGTAGACAGGCTTAGACTTAATGGATAGTGTTCTGAGGTCTTTGTGTCTCCTTTTTTATTCAAAAAAATAGTTCTTGAATACTTGAAAAAAAACGAAAATCTTCCGGTTACAAAACAGAGGATAAAACCACGGAGAAGTGGGATTAAAATATTTGTTGATATGTATTGAATCAGATTAGTAAATTACCCATCGGTCCCTTGCGAAGATCCATTCTTTAAAAGGTTTGTTGTAAGTAAAAGTTCATCTGGGGTTTCAGGAGTAAGAAAAATGGAGCAATTGAGAGATGGGGGTAGATATGATTGAAAGTCCTCTCCTGTTTCATTATCCAGATGATGGGCCAGGTTGTTCCCAGCAGTTGACGCGGTTTCCTCACCAATTTTTGCAAAGTGTATATTTAATGCATTGATAACTTCCACTTTCCCTGTAGCCAGTTTAGTTCCATCTTCAGCTATTAATTCATCAGGAAGATCATGGGTCTTATGTTTTCCTAAGCACTTATTAATTATTTCCCATGTTTTCTTGGGGAACCCCTCTGCTTCAACAAATGCTTCGGTGAAGTAATGGCTTTTTGCTGATCTTAAAACTGCTTTTAAATAATTTTGTGTATGAGAAATTTATTTAATATGGCTTCAGATGTAGTCATTAAACATACCTTATGATACGGATTCTTATTTTTTATTGTTACAAGCGATCGAGGAGACATCCACGGCATAATTAGTCTTATATTATTTGTTCTTAATATTTAGCAGAGAGGGAAAGCATTATTGAAACAACGTTTAAACTGATTCACAAAACATTCAGCAACAAAATCAGGGTCCGAAGATCCTAAACAAGAAGAAAAGTCACTTGAAGAAAGCAATACTTTAAGTTTACTTAAGGAGTTTCTATTAGTCATCCTCATTTTTTTTTAGTAGGCCTATTAAACTCTGTAATCAAGTGAAAGTTGGTCACACGCATCAAATGGTCTGAGAAATCTTCAATAACCACGTCACTAGACTTTAGTTCCAGATTCGTAAACAAATTATCAATAAAGGGAAGCAGAATCTTTCATTATTCTTGTTGGGACTCTATAAGCTGGTAAGAGACCACCGGACAAGCAAACTGATATCAAATCAGCTCCGTCAGAAGATATTCTGAGGAAATTACCACTTGAATTATTAGAATTATATACATCAATATTAAAGTCACCCATGAAAACTATTTTTGGATACTTTTTCGAGGCAATAAGCACAAAATCATCAAGAAGTTCCATGAATTTTGAAGCAGGAGAACTTGGAGGCCGGTAAAAAACACAACAAAAAATTTTCATACCATTTACATCTATTTTAACTGCCAAAAAGTCAAACGCCATTTCAAGATATAGGTGATCAAATTCACTCACCAGATCTGACTGAATTGTTGATTTAATGAAAAAACCTACCCCTCCCTGTTTTTTATTAATCCGATTCTTATGAAAAAAAGTATAATCCTGTTTATTAATAAATGTCTTTGTCGAATCATTTAAAAATGTTTCACAAGAGGCGAACACATCTATATTACGATGAGAAATAAACAGGGATATTTGATCAAAAATATTTAGTAACCCGCGACAGTTCAAAAATGCCATTCTAAAATTAGAGCCTTTATTTAAAACATGGGTTGGGAGTAGATATTTATTTTTTGGGATAGAATGAACCATCACATCAAAAACATCATCATCATTGCATAAATTCTCAAATATTTTACCTAAATCAAGGGGGTGCTCCTCAAAATCACGAA
This sequence comes from Artemia sp. Qi Xiang Cuo, assembly GCF_049724085.1. Lineage (NCBI taxonomy): Eukaryota > Metazoa > Arthropoda > Branchiopoda > Anostraca > Artemiidae > Artemia > Artemia sp. Qi Xiang Cuo. The sequence continues at coordinate 5,425,869 of NC_142800.1, read as the reverse complement.
TTATATTATCCATTATCTCGATGCTGGTTACGCTTATTGACAAGAAGTGAGCGACAAAACATACTGAGATTCAAATGATACACAATTGTAACAAGAACTCCTTATTTAACAGATAAACATAAACAAAAACTATAACTTTATAGAATGAAAACATAGTGAAGGAAAGATCAGGACTAGTGTTGCAAAACTGAAGGCATTTCAATACAAAAGTTTTGATAACAAAAAAAACACAGTAAGAAAAAACCACATCATACTCATTATGATAATTTTGCGAACGGGCCTCCGAAAATAAGATAATCATGATCCTCAAACGATCATAAATTATCAAATAACTTTACAACCAGACCACTAAACACAAAATAACAAAATACTCCACAAAATCATATAAATCAACACTCAGATTACTACTATCCAATTCAGTTATTGATCAGCTCTCTCCCATATCACCGAACCATTTTTTTTTATCTCAAGCCATACGTGGGTTCCTTTATTTCTAACCCGAGAAGCAACAATCATTCCAGACTCCTTCATCTCTTTTGCTTTAGTGAGGAATCCTGTGCGTAAAGTGTTAAGTGCTGGAGGAAGGTCCGTGCAAATTCTTATTCCAGAGCCCTTAAGCTTGGATACGTTTTGCATAACTAAATACGCTTCAGCGTCATTCCTGATAATATTTAGCACTTGATTAACTGACTATTTTCGTGTCTGACTTTGATTACTGCGTCTGGTCGTTATATTCACAGTTTTTCCTCCTAAGAGGTAATATTTGTTAACTGAAAAATATGACTAAATAATTAAGGTATCCTTAAGTATATCTTTCACGTGAGCTTCAAGGGATTGATTCGGATTAATATCTGTAGGTAAGCCGTGTATGATCAAGTTCGAACTTCTTTCTTTTACTTCAATTAGTAGCATTTGACGCTCGAGCAACGAGTTCTTCTGCTTTTGCTCTTCCAGTGATCTTTCTAATTCGGCTATTTTTCTATTTCTTTCTAAAGCCTCATTCTTTAACTCCTGTATTTCAGAAGACAAATTGTTAACTGCAGTTATTAAATCACCCTGCTTACTAAGTAGTCGGTCTAATTTTTCGTTTTGGTGCTCATTAGCTTGGTTGAACTTGACTTGAGATACTGGAATATTCATTATATAATTTTGCGATATGCCCGAACACAATTTTTTTTTTTTTTTAAAAATTATTAAAACTGTACTTAATCGCAAGTGGAGTGATTTACTACCCCCCGAAAAATCCAAATAACGTGTTTTTTAAATAAAAATCTAATTTGAATCAACTAGAGTTTAGGTATTCCGTCCTTTCATAATTCTAATCCTTTCATTCACTCAAATGTTTTTCAATTAGGATAGCTATCTATTTCATATTTTGGTCTTCACAGTACAGGAGCTAGATTCATACTGCTAGATGCTAATTCGGAATATATAGCGAAGATAGCGGTGATCGGACGCGTCCAGAGGTCTAGCTTCTATTAGTGGCCATGTCTCACTGGCGTACAGTAGCACAATTTGCACGGATGCTATGTTGACTCTGACTTCGGTCTTTGTCGAGATCTCACGTCTGGCCTATAGCGCCTTTTTCAGTCTGGTAAAGACTCCCCAAGCCCCTGATATCTGAGCAGAAATATTTTTACCAGCTCCACCATCTGGTGTTAAAATGGACACAAGGTACTTGAATTTGTCAAAGTTTTCAATTTTACCAACTTATTCTGTATTCAATTATTATTCACCAACTGACCACCCTCCTAATTCTGCAAAAGAAACGCCACGATGCTTCGAGCGAATGCAATGGTAATTATCTACTTTGAAACTATCCACCGTATGCTTTAATTTTCTCCTAGCATCATTCCTTAAATTGCTAATTTCAAGGGTCTTTTCCCTTAAGAAAATGAGCTAGTTCTATTTTCTTTGGTAAAGCTCTTTTAGAAACAAAATATTCAATTAAGATCCGCAGTGGCGTGCTGAATATTATTTAAGAGATAGACCGGTCTAAATGCATCTATTTATTAAATTTATGACGTCAATATCCGTCTCCTATTTTCTTATGAGAAATTATTGCCTCTCAAAAATGATATTGGGTGCTTGACAAAATCCGTACACACGCTTGCTCATAGTTTTTCTGGAAATCCTTAAACATATTTGAAGATTGCTTTCATGACAGCTTTGAAAGCAAGGGACTACGTACTAGTTAGAGGAATGTACACCGAAGGTACTGACGCCCAACTTAAACAGGATTTCAACTGAACAGGGGATTCAGTTTTGTGTAAATTTATAAATATGGTGCATGGCCCATTTTCATTTCCTTAAAATTGTATATTGAGAAGAAACTACGCTGATAATGCTTGCGTGGATCTAAGCAGATATCCGTCTGTGCTTGCTTCTTGCAATCCTTAAGCCTATCTGAAAACTGATTTTATGAGAGGTTTGGAATCAATTGGTCATGCATTAGTTTCGTGAAAGTGCATCGGATATGCAGACCTACAGTCAAAGGTAGGATGAGAAACAGAACTTGAAGTTATATTTTGCGTGCATTTACAACGACAATGTGTGACCCCTTCCTTTTTTTGAATTCCAAGATAGAAAAGGAACTATCCCGACAGGTATTGCTTCTATCGATAATAAAAAAGCGATACTTCTCAATATAGGAAATGATACAGACACAACGACAGGAAACAAGCTTGTAAAACTATTGACATTAAAAAACCGGAATCATAAATGCTATTTTGAAATTTTTTGATTTCCAAACATCATAAACATTTTTTTTGAAAATCTTTATTGACACAGGTCAAAAGAAATCCCTTTACAAATTAAAAAAAATGACCCATAAATACGATTTCCAGTATTTTTTTTTACAAAATAATAAATTTTTAAAGCCGAATACCCCCCTAAAATTTTTGTTCTGTTCACCAATTGGGCGTTGCTGAAAATCTGATAGGAACTTGGTTCCTAATCAGGCAAAGATGAAAGCAGTCAAAATAGGAGGAGTAGTTATTTTCTTAATATGCAAGTAACTTTTGTTACAACTTCTTCGATATTTTCATAAGCATGAAAAAGCGTAGGGGAGGGGGTCTGGCCTTATGTCGATGTCCATATATTAAGATCCTAACAATTTCCAGTAGCATTTCACATTACAAATATGACAAACCTCTCTTCTATGTTCCTTGCCTCTCCCCCCTCCAAGATTGGCTTCCCATTCTAGAGTATATTATATTGTTCTCTAGTCTTTCTAAAGCAATATGTAAAACATTTTAGGTTTTAGTCGTAATGAAGCCGTCCCTTACCCTTCGTGTGCCATTTTCTGATAAAATTGGTCAAGTAACATGTGTAATATAAATAAAAATCAAGTAACAAGTAATATAAATCACAATTAATTTGCAACTCGTTGAGATTGGATGGACTACACTCTTTATAAACCTTTTTGGGTTTCAACCTTTGGCGTCACTTGTCTAACTTCACCTGAAAAAAGATAACGCAAATCTTTGGCCAAACTAATTGTGATTGAACGACGTCGCTGATTGAAAAAAACAGTTTCTTAGTCAGAAGGTTACTTAAAAGCCGTTGGTACAATGGAAATTCTAGATTTGATGCTTAGATTGGGACCTTAAGATCTTCTTGTCTAGATGATTCTAATTTTACTTAGAATAGGTAAAATTCACAAAACTTAAGCCTGATGAGTTGTCAAAATATGCCTACTCATATTAAAGAACTCTCTGGATAAATAAAAATCCATAAGTTTTTAGTTTTAAAATAATTTAGCAATGTTCTATGCTAAGCCATTTCCAGGCCACATCGCACTGTCAAGAAGTTTCATATATATGTAACACTGCCAAAAATGTCAATTGTGTCCTATAAAACATTTATTTTTATAGGAGTGTTTTTGAAAATTTCATTTTTTGCTACAAACATGAATTTCCGTCGAGGGGAGGGGATATCCAGAGTTTTTCCCTTTGGAAATTAAAATATGGGTGTGTGTTGTCTGGAACAACTAAGAAACTTTCCCGACATAAAGGCAAAACAACCTGGTTAAGTAAAACGTAAGTTTTAGAAAACTTACGGTTACTTAACGAGGAATTGGAAAAAACGACCTGGGATAGCGTTATGGATAAAGAAGATCTGAATGAAGGATTTGAAAATTTCCACAGTACATTTACAGTAGAATGGCCCCTATTGATCGTGACATGACCACGTGGTCATGTCAGCATTTTTAATACTGACGGGGCTCCAAATAAGGGCATAGAGTCATTAGGGAGACCACGTGGTTAATGGGGTCAATGACCTCTTTTTCCAATGTGTCAACAACAACAACATCGACCTTGACATTCGCTGAGAGCGTGCACTTACAACAACAACAACATCGACCTTGGAGCACCTGTGCTGTCGACCTCAATTCACCTATCGTGAATCAATAATTCCCCTTAGAAACAACAAATTAATTCCCCTTTCTTGACAGTTTAATCAACCAATGACATCATCTGTCAGACTTGAAAAATTTTCGCATAGAAACGATTCTCCAGGAATAGATCCAAGTCATTAATGTCATTGCCTCGGAAACAACTCTTTTGGTCAAACTCCAAAGGATATTAATAACCAAAGGCCATGGAAACAATTCTCCAAGAAACATCTTAGCGATGAATTGTTTTAGCGCGGGAATCAGGTTTCTTATTAATTTGAAATGCATTAGCGCAGAGATGCCAAAAACAAAAGGAACACGCTGAATTACGTTTAGGGATTATTTGGGCGAAACTGTTTTAGACAGGTTATGGAACTATTTCGGCGATACAGTTAGAGACATTTTAAAAGATGATTTTTGAAGAGATTTTAGAAGAGAATTTAATGGTGAAACTCTGTGGTCGTTATAATACACAAGTTTCATTTGAACAGTGTTGTGAGGTCCTCTAACCCAACCCCAAAGGGTTCCAATCCTCCTACCCCAACCCCGAAGGAAGCCCCCGGTCCTCAAAGGCCCCCCAAGCTCCCAAAGGGCCACAGGCGCCCCCAAAGGCCCACCCAGACCCCCAAAGGCCATCCCCGGGCCCCTCAAAGGCCCATCGAGCTCCCAAAGGACCAACGGGGTCCCAAAGGCCCTCCACCGGTCCCCAAATGTCCCCCAGGCCCTAAACTGTCCCCCGGACCCCCAAAGGCCCTCCCTGTGTGCCCAAGGCCCGCCCTGTGCCCCCCAAGGCCCCCCCCCGGCCCCCAAAGGTCCCCCGGACCAGAGAAGCGCCGCCGGGATGCGCCGTGGGCCAGGAAAGTGCCGCAGGATGTGCCGTAGGGATGCGCCGCGGGTCAGGACGGCACCGCAGGGGATGTGCCGCAGGGAGGCACTGCAGGAAAGCGCAGTAGGATGCACCACGGGGATGTAGCACAAAACAAAGTAAACTAAAAAGTAAAAATTTCGAAATGTTATCCCCCAAACGCCCTCCTCAGACCCCCAAAGGCCCTCCCCTGGTCCTCAAAGGTCCCCCGGGCTCCCAAAGGGCCAACCGGCCCCCAAGGGTCCCCCAGACCCCCCAAGGTCCACCCCCCGTCCCCAAAGGTCCACAGGACTCCCAAAGGCCCATCCCCGGTCCCCAAAGGTCCCCCGGGCTCCCAAAGGACCACCCAATCCTCAAGGCCCCCGGATCCCCAAACGCCCTCCCTGGGCCCCAAAGGTCCTCCCCCGGTCCCCATACATGCACACAAAAACTTACACACACACAAAAACTTACACACACACACAAAAACCTACACACACACACGAAAACTTACACACACGAAAACTTACACACACACGCCAAAACTTACACATACACACACAAAAACTTACACACACACACACACACACAAAAACTTACACATGCACACTAAAACTTACATGCACACACAAACTAACATTCACACAAAAACTTACACACACACACACACACACACACACACACACAAAACTTACACACACACACACACGAAAACTCACACACACACGCCAAAACTTACACACACAAACAAAAATAAACACACACAAACAAACAAAATAAAAAATTAAAAAAAAAAAAACTCACACACACAAAAAAAAACACACACACACACACACACACACACAAAACAAAAAAACACAAAAAAGAAAAATCACAAAAACACAAAAAAACATACAAACACAAAAACATACACACACACACACACACACACACACACAAACTTAAACACACACACACACAAAAAACTTACACACACAAAAAATTACACACACACACACACACAAACTTACACACACACACACAAAACTTACATCCACACACGAAAACTTACACACACGCACACACAAAAACTTAGACCCACACTCAAAAACTTACATGCACACAAAAACTTACATGCACACAAAAACTTACACACTCACAAAAAATTACACACACTCACAAAAACATACACACACACAAAAACTTACACACACACACACACACACATGAACACAAACACACAAACGCAAAAACAAACACACAAACGCACAAACATAAAAACACACACAAACAAACATAAACACACAAACAAAAAAAAACACACACACAGACACACACACACACACACACAAACACACACACACACACACACACACACACACACACAAAACATACACACACAAAAAAATGCAAAATGTTCCGTTATTAACTATTCAATACGGCTAAAAATTTAAAAGTAATACACATTGTAAACTTTCTAAAGTTTAAATTTAATTTTTAATTTAAAATAAATATTGAAAACACAAAAGATTGTAAAATTTCCATTTTAAAAAGATGTAACTAATAAATACTTATAATAAGTAAGGATAAGGAAACAATTTAAAATAGCTAATTGTAGATGTTTTATATTTGAGCTATTCTAACGCCTAAAAACAAAAAATTTAGAAAAAAATGCAAAATGATCATTTATTACCTCTGAAAAAAAGCTAAAAATGATGAATTCTGAAAAATTTTCCAATAGCTATGGGTAAGAGTTTTAATTATGGGCCATTCTGTTGCAAAAACACACAACAGTTATACAAAATACAAACGTGTACAGAAGTACAAATGAACCACTGATAAATTTGAAGAATAAATTATAAATTTATACGTTATTATTCTAATTGATTTATATATTATAAAGTATTTTGCTAAAACACACAAAAGTTATAAAAAATAAAAAATATTACTTTAGTACCTCTTCAATACTGGTAAAAATGAAGAATTGAAACACCAAAACAAATATCTAAGTTTGAGTGTATTAAAGATGAGCAATTCTGTTGAGACAACACACAAAATTTATAAAAAATACAAAATAGTCCTTTATTACCTCTGTAAAAGTTGTAAAAATGAAGAATTCATACACATTTCCAACTAGCTTAGGGTGAATGTTTTAAATATGAGCACTTCTGTTGCGAAAACAAACAAAAGTTAGACGAAATATACCATGATCATTTAATAAATATGCAATACGTCTAAAAATTAAGAATTCATACAAATTTTCAACTAGATAAGGGTAAGTGTTTTAAATATGAGCCATTCTGTTGCGAAAACACACAAAAGTTAGAAAAAATACAAAATATTCCTTTATTACCTCTGCAAAACGGCTAAAAATGAAGAATTCATACACATTTTCAACTAGCTAAGGGTAAGTGTTTTAAATATGAGCCATTCTGTTGCGAAAACACACAAAAGTTAGAAAAAATACAAAATATTCCTTTATTACCTCTGCAATACGGGTAAAAGTGAAGAGTTCATACACATTTTTAACTAGCTAAGGTTAAATGTTTTAAATATGAGCCATTCTATAGCGTAAACACACAAAACTTAGAAAAAATGCAAAATGTTCTAGTTTTACATCTGCATTACGGCTAAAAATCAAGAATTAATACAAAATTTCAAATAGCTAAGGGTCCGTGTTTTAATTTTGATCAATGCTATTGATAAAACACACAAAAGTTATAAAAAATACAATATTGTGGTTTATTAACTCTTCTATACGTGTAATTAGGAAGATTTCCTACACTTTTTCATCTCTCTATCTGTTAGTGTTTTAAATATGATCCATTCTGTTGCGAAAACACACAAAAGTTAAAAAATGCAAAAGGTTCCTGTATTACCTCTGAAATACGGATAAAAATGAAGAATTCATACACATTTTCAACTAGCTAAAGGGTAAATGTTTTAAATATGAGCCATTATATTGCGAAAACACACAAAAGTTAGAAAAAATGCAAAATGTTCCTTTATTACCTCTGCAATACGGGTAAAAATGAAGAATTCATACACATTTTCAACTAGCTAAGGGTAAGTGTTTTAAATATGAGTCATTCTGTTGCGAAAACACACAAATGTAAGAAAAAATACAAAATATTCCTTTATTACCTCTTCAAAACGTCTAAAAATGAAGAATTCATACAAATTTTCAACTAGCTAAGGGTAAGTTTTTTAAATATGAGCCATTCTGTTGCGAAAACACACAAAAGTTAGAAAAAATACAAAATGTTCCTTTATTACCTCTACAAAACAGCTAAAAATGAAGAATTCATACACATTTTCAACTATCTAATGGTAAATGTTTTAAATATGAGCGATTCTATTGCGTAAACACACAAAAGTTAAAAAAATGCAAAATGTTCCTTTATTACCTCTTCAAAACGTGAAAAAACGAATATTTCATAAACAATTAAAGCTATCTTAGGGTAAGTTTTTTTAAATAGAGAACTTATGTTTCCTAAAAACAAAAAAGTTAGAAAAAATACAAAATATTCATTTATTACCTCTGCAATACGGATAAAAATGAAGATTTAATACACATTTTCAACTAGCTAAAGGGTAAATGTTTTAAATATGAGCCATTCTATTGCAAAAACACAAAAAACTTAGAAAAAATGCAAAATGTTACTTTATTACCTCTACAATACGGCTAAAAATGAAGAATTCATACACATTTTCAACTAGCTAAGGGTAAGTGTTTTAAATATGAGCCATTCTGTTGCGAAAACACATAAAAGTTAGAAAAAACACAAAATATTCCTATCTTACCTCTGCAATACGGCTAAAAATGAAGAATTCATACACATTTTCAACTAGCTAAGGGTAAGTGTTTTAAATATGAGCCATTCTGTTGGGAAAACACAAAATATTTAGAAAAAATTCAAAATATTAATTTATAAAAACTGAACAAATGCTCTAATTCAATACTTAATAAAAATAAAAATAAAGCTCATTTTAAGATTCTTATATATGATCATTTCTGTTGCGAAAACACACAAAAGTTAGAAAAAATGCAAAATTTTCCTTAATTAACTATGAATTACGTGAAATATGTTCTAATAAATTACCATTTACTACGATCTAAAGTTTATATGTAATAACTATGAGCCTGTCTATGTCGTAAACACACAAAAGTGAATCTACTTGCCATATATTCCTGTTTTAGCTCTGCCTTACGGCTCAAAATGAATAGTTCGTACACATTTTCAGTACCACGTCCTGACCCCCCTAATTGAAGGATATGAATCAGAACCATGGGAACGTAATTTCGTCGTATTTTGCTTATTTTCGCTATAAAAAACACTGAACAACCATATTAAGAGCTCTATTTATGAGTCTTTGACTGAAAATTCCTTTTTAATACCAAGTCCTGACCCCCCTAATTGAAGGATATGAATTAGAACCATGGGAACGTAATTTCATCGTATTTTGCATTTCCGACAAGAGGACACTTTTCGAGTAAAAGTAAAGAGCTACCAGACTAAACCAAAGATATGATGAAATAATAACGAATAATTGTTCAAACTTAAATTTTCAGTATCACGGGAATAGTTTATTTTCGAATCATTATATCTACCAAAGGTTCATTACCTTAGTTAAACTAAGAGGTTTCAATTTCAGGAAAAAATTGTCATATTTTGCTTATTTTCGTTGGAAAACACATTGAAAAGACATATTATTGAACTCACATCAAACATTGCCGGGCTTTCATTTGAAGAACCTTCCATTATTTTCTATCTTGTCCTCTATTTCAGCATATACTGACTTTTAAAGCTTTTCAAAGCTCTTAAATATACTAACCTAACGGTTATTTATTTACGAAATCGTGCAAACTGTTGATTTAGAACAATAATTACCTTTCTATATATCAATTAACACTCACAAGAATTGCCACTTTTCACTCGCGGAGAATGGTTTCAAAACAATACTTCTTACATCGCATAGGCTAATTATGTCAAACGAAACATCTTCAACGCAGATTAATTAATTGTTACATTCGATTTTGTTTTGGACATCGGAGAGCATCAAAGGGAAGTGAGAATTTCTGTAAAACTATCAAAGATTGATCAACTCTATGATTTCACACTTCTTGTGTAATCAGAAAGAAAAAAGAAGAAAAATTGATAAAAGATATTTTGAAATGTGCCCCAAAATCAGAGCTATTACAACTTAAATGACGCGAGGGGAGGGGGAATCAGGTTTAAGAATATCCTGGATATATAATTTTATATTTTCTAGGTACTCACAGTAGGACTCGTCACCTAAACATTGAAATTAACTCATGTCATTGGAAATTAAAGTGACTAGCACTCAATTCACAGGAGGGGTGCGTGACAATTTCCAGGACCCTCTTTTCAACATATTTAAATATTTACCTACGTATACATCACTTAGGTTAGATTATATTAGGTTAGAGAGAGGCAAAAAGTTCGGTGTATGGTTAGGCTAGGTTGGATTATGTTAGGTTAGGTTAATTTAGGATAGACTAACTTAGCCTACGTACGAGAAAGAAAAGTTCTTAGGTGAGGATCTCCCCCACTATCTCAACCCTTGCTCTTGAAATCCCTTGAACTAGGTTAGAGACAGACAAAAAGTTAGGTGAATGGGTAGGGTAGGTTAGATTATGTTAGGTTAGGTTAATTTAGGTTAGACTAGCTTAGCCTACGTAGCCCCCTCTCCCCCACCGCCTCAACCATCACTCTTGAAATCCCTTGAATTAGGTTAGAGACAGACAAAAAGTTTGGTGTATGGTTAGGTTAGGTTAGATTATGTTAGGTTAGGTTAATTAACGGCAGCCTCTTTTGTTAAGGTTTTTTATTTTGGGGGGGCTCCCGCCCCCCCTCAACAAAAAGTTAGGTGTATTGTTAGGTTAGGTTAGATTACGTTAGGTTAATTTAGGTTAGACTAGCTTAGCCTACGTACGGCCCCCCCCCCCCCCCCCCCCCCCGGGGGCCCCGGGGATTGCCCGCCTCCCACGGATTGGACCCTCCCCCCCACGGTTCGGTGACCTAACAATTCAAGGTGACCCCCCCCCCAACCCCGGGGGGACCGGACCAAAAGCCTGACACGGGTAGAACCCTCACCACCCAGGTCAGGTTAGGTTAGATTAGGTTAAGTTACCTAACAGTTATAGGTTTACTTTAATCCGGTTAAGTGGCGCGCCACTTAACCTGATGAACCAAAATAACCTAACCTAACATAATCTAACCTAACCTAACCATACACCTAACTTTTTTTAATTCCCAATCAAATGAGTCCTTTTCAATGTTTCTGTGACGAGTCCTTCTGTGAGTACTTAGAAAATATAAAATGATATATCCAGGATATTCTTAAACCAGATTCCCCCTCCCCTCGCGTCATTTAAGTTGGAATAGCTCTGATTTTGGGGCATATTTCAAAATATATTTTATCAATTTTTCTTCTTTTTTCTTTCTGATTACACAAGAAGTGTGAAATCACAGAGTTGATCAATCTTTGATAGTTTTACAGAAATTCTCACTTCCCATTGATGCTCTCCTATGTCCAAAACAAAATCGAACGTAACAATTAATTAATCTGCATTGAAGATGTCTCGTTTGACACAATTAGTCTATGCGATGTAAGAAGTATTGTTATGAAACCATTCTCCGCGAGTGAAAAGTGGCAATTTTCGTGAGTGTTAATCGATATATAGAAAGGTAATTATTGTTCTAAATCAACAGTGTGCACGATTTCTTAAATAAATAACCGTTAGGTTAGTATATTTAAGAGCTTTGAAAGGCTTTAAAAGTCAGTATATGCTGAGATAGAGGACAAGATAGAAAATAATGGAAGGTTCTTCAAATGCAAGCCCGGCAATGTTTGATGTGAGTTCAATAATATGTCTTTTCAGTGTGTTTTCCAACGAAAATAAGCAAAATATGAAAATTTTTTCCTGAAATTGAAACCTCTTAGTTTAACTCAGGTATTGAACCTTTGGTAGATATAATGGTTCAAAAATAAACTATTCCCATAATACAGGAAATTTAAGTTTGAACAATTATTCGTTATTATTTCATCATATCTTTGGTTTAGTCTGGTAGCTCTTTACTTTTACTCGAAAAGTGTCCTCTTGTGGGAAATACAAAATACGATAAAATTACGTACCCATGTTTCTAATTCATATCCTTCAATTAGGGGGGTCAGGACTTGGTATGAAAAAGAAATTTTCAGTGAAAGACTCACAAATATAGCTCTTAATATGGTTTTTCAGTGTTTTTTCTAACGAAAATAAGCAACATACGACGAAATTACGTTCCCATGGTTCTAATTCATATCCTTCAATTAGGGGGTCAGGACTTGGTACTGAAAATGTATATGAATTCTTCATTTTTAGCCGTTTTGCAGAGGTAATAAAAGAATATTTTCTATTTTTTCTAACTTTAGTGTTTTTTTGCATCAGAATGGCTCATATTTAAAACACTTACCCTTAGCTATTTGTACAAGTATATGAATACTTAAAATTAGACGATGTTAATATGTCCACTTGGAATATTTTGTATTTGTCATATAGTTTGTCTGTTTTCGCAATAGAATGGTTCATATTTAAAACATCCAACCTTAGCTAGTTGAAAATGTGTAAGAATCCTTCATTTTTACTCGTTTTGCAGACGTAATAAAGGAATATTTTGCATTTTTTCTAACTTTTGTGTGTTTTTGCAATAGAATGGCTCATATTTAAAACACTTACCCTTAGCTAGTCGAAAATGTGTATGAATTCTTCATTTTTAGCCGTATTGCAGAGGTAATAAAGGATTATTTTGTATTTTTTCTAACTTTTGTGTGTTTTCGCAACAGAATGGCTCATATTTAAAACAATTACCCTTAGCTAGTTGAAAATGTGTATGAATTCTTCATTTTTAGTCATTTTACAGAGTTAATAAAGGAATATTTTGTATTTTTTCTAACTTTTGAGTGTTTTCGCAACAGAATGGCTCATATTTAAAACACTTACCCTTAGCTAGTGGAAAATGTGTATGAATTCTTCATTTTTAGCCGTTTTGCAGAGGTAATAAAGGAATATTTTGTATTATTTCTAACTTTTGTGTGTTTTATCAACAGAAAGCATAATATATAATTAACTAAACCTTATCTAGTTGAAAATGTGTATGAGTTCTTCATTTTTAGCCGTATTGCAGAGGTAATAAAAGGAATATTTTGTATTTTTTCTAACTTTTGTGTGTTTTCGCAACAGAATGGCTCAAATTTAAAACACTTACCCTTAGCTAGTTGAAAATGTGTATAAATTCTTAATTTTTAGACGTTTTGCAGAAGTAATAAAGGACTATTTTGTATTTTTTCTAACTTTTGTGTGTTTTCGCAACAGAATGGCTAATATTTAAATCTATTTCGATGAGATATTTTAAATTTTTTATTTATTATTCTATTTTATCATAATTTCATTTTTATTAAAGGTATATTTTGTATTTTTTCTAACTTTTGTGTGTTTTAGAAATAGAATTTCTCATATTTAAAAAACTTAGCCTTAGCTAGTTGAAAATGTGTATGAATTCTTCATTTTTAGCCGTTTTGCAGAGGTAATAAAGGATAATTTTGTATGTTTTCTAACTTTTGTGTGTTTTCGCAATAGAATGGCTCATATTTAAAACCCTTACCCTTAGCTAGTTGAAGATCTGTATGAATTCTTAATTTTTACCCGTATTGCAGAGGTAATAAACTAAAATTTTTTAATTATTTAAACTTGTGTTTTTATTAGAAATAGAATGTATAATAATTAATAAACTTAACCTTAGATAGTTGAAAATGTGTATTAATTCTTCATTTTTAGCCGTTTTGCAGAGGTAATAAAGGAATATTTTGTTTTTTTTCTAAATTCTGTGTGTTTTCGCAACAGAATGGCTCATATTTAAAACACTTACCCTTAGCTAGTTGAAAATGTGTATGAATTCTTCATTTTTAGCCGTTTTGCAGAGGTAATAAAGGATTATTTTGTATTTTTTCTAACTTTTGTGTGTTTTTGCAACAGAATGGCTAATATTTAAACACTTACCCTTAGCTAGTTTATTATGTGTATTTATTCTTCATTTTTTTCCGTTTTGCTGTTTTAATTAAGGATCATTTTGTATTTTTTCTAACTTTTGTGTGTTTTTGCAACAGAATGGCTCATATTTAAAACACTTACCGTTAGCTAGTTGAAAACGTGTATGAATTCTTCATTTTTACCCGTTTTGCAGAGGTAATAAAGGAATATTTTGTATTTTTTCTCACTTTTGTGTGTTTTCGCTACAGAATGGCTCATATTTAAAACACTTACCCTTAGCTAGTTGAAAATGTGTATGAATTCTTCATTTTTAGCCGTTTTGCAGAGGTAATAAAGGAATATTTTGTATTTTTTCTAACTTTTGTGTGTTTTCGCAACAGAATGGCTCATATTTAAAACACTTACCCTTAGCTAGTTGAAAATGTGTATAAATTCTTCATGTTTAGACGTTTTGCAGAGTTAATAATGGACTATTTTGTATTTTTTCTAACTTTTGTGTGTTTTCGCAATAGAATGGCTCATATTTAAAACATTTACCCTTTAGCTAGTTGAAATTGTGTATGAATTCTTAATTTTTAGCCGTTTTGCTGTGGTAATAATGGAACATTTTGCATTTTTTCTAACTTTTGTGTGTTTTCTCTATAGAATGGCTCATATTTAAAACATTTACCCTTAGCTAGTTGAAAATGTGTATGAATTCTTCATTTTTAGCCGTATTGCAGAGGTAATAAAGGAATATTTTGTATTTTTTCTAAGCTTTGTGTGTTTTCGCAACAGAATGGCTCATATTTAAAACACTTACCCTTAGCTAGTTGAAAATGTGTATGAATTCTTCATTTTTAGCCGTTTTGCAGAGGTAATAAAGGAATATTTTGTTTGTGTGTGTGTGTGTAAGTTTTGGCGTGTGGGTGTAAGTTTTTGTGTGTGTGTTTGTAAGTTTGTGTGTGTGTGTGTGTGTAAGTTTTTGTGTGTGTGTGTGTATAAGTTTGTGCATGTAAGTTTTCGTGTGCATGTGTAAGTTTTTGTGTGTGTGTGTGTGTATAAGTTTGTGTGTGTGTGTTTGTGTGTGTAAGTTTCTGTGTGTGTAAGTTTTTGTGTGTGTGTTATTTTTGGGGTGTGTGTTTGAATTTTTGTGTGTGTGTGTGTGTAAGTTTTGTGTGTGTGTGTGTGTGTGTGTAATATTTTGTGCGTGTGTGTGTGTGAGTTTTTTTTTTTATCTTTTGTAAGTTTTTTTTTGTGTGTGTGTGTGTGTGTGAGTGTTTGTGTGTGTGTTTGTGTTTGCGTGTGTGTGTGAGTGTTGTTGTGTGTGTGTGTGTGTGTAAGTTTTGTGTGTGTGTGTGTGTGTAAGTTTTTGTGTGAATGTAAGTTTTTTTGTTCATGTAAGTTTTAGTGTGATTGTTTTTGTTATTTTGTGTCTGTGTGTGTGTGTGTTAGTTTTTGTGTGTGTGTGTGTGTTTCATTTTTGGCGTGTGTGTGTGTCAGTTTTTACGTGAGTGTGTTAGTTTCGATGTGTGTGTGTGTAAGTTGTTGTGTGTATGTGTAAGTTTTTGTGATTGTTTGCTATTTTTAGTGGTGTGTAATATTTGGTGTGCATGTAAGTTTTGTGTGATTGTAAGTGTTTTATTGTTAGTGTAAGTTTTTGTGTGTGTGTGTGTAAGTTTTTGTGTGTGTAAGCTTTTTTGTGTGTGTGTAATTGTTTTGTGTGTGTGTTTAAGTTTGTGTGTGTGTGTGTGTAAGTTTTTGTGTGTGTGTGTGTGTGTATAAGTTTGTGTGTACATGTAAGTTTTCGTGTGCATGTGTAAGTTTTTGTGTGTGTGTGTGTGTGTGTAAGTTTTTGTGTGTGTGTGTGTAATTTTTGGCGTGTGTGTTTAAGTTTTCGTGTGTGTGTGTGTGTGTAAGTTTTTTTTTGTGTGTGTGAGTTTTTGTGTGTGTGTTTAAGTTTTTGTGTGTATGTAAGTTTTTGTGTGTGTGTGTGTTTTGGCGTGTGTGTGTGTGTTTTAGTGTGTGTGTGTGTGTGTGTGTGTTAGTTTTTTTTTTTTTTTTGTTTAAGTTTTTTTGTGAATATAATTTTTTGTGTGCATGTATTTTTTGGTGTGCATGTGTAAGTTTTTTTTGTTTGTGTTTGTGTGTGTGTGTGTGTGTTTGTGTGTGTGTGTGTGTAAGTTTTGGCGTGTGTGTTTAAGTTTTCGTGTGTGTGTGTGTAAGTTGTCGTGTGTGTGTGTAAGTTTGTGTGTGTGTGTGTAAGTTTTTGTGGGTGTGTAAGTTTTTGTGTGCATGTATGGGGACCGGGGGAGGGCCTTTGGGGCCCAGGGAGGGCGTTTGGGGGTCCGGGGCCCTTGAGGATTGGGTGGTCTTTTGGGGGCCCAGTGGACCTTTGGGGACCGGGGGAGGACCTTTGGGGACCGGGGGACCCTTGGGGGCCAGTTGGCCCTTCGGGAGCCCGGGGGACCTTTTAGGACCAGGGGAGGGCCTTTGGGGGTCTAAGGAGGGCGTTTGGGTGATAACATTTCGAAATTTTTACTTTTTAGTTTACTTTTTGCGGCGCATTCCTGCGGCGCATTCCTGCGGCGCATTCCTGCGGCGCATCCCTGCGGCGCATCCCTGCGGCGCATTCCTGCGGCGCATCCCTGTGGCGCATTCCTGCGGCGCATTCCTGCGGCGTATCCCTGCGGCGCATCCCTGCGGCGCATCCCCTGCGGCTTATCCCCATGCGGCACATTCCTGCGGCGCTTCCCCCGACCCGCGGCGCATCCCCCTGCGGCGCATCCCCATGCGGCGCATTCCTGCCCCGCGGCGCTTCTCGGGCCTGGGGGACCTTTGCGGACGGGGGGGTGGGGCTCGGGGTTCCGGGGTGCCCTTGGGGGGTTCGGGGGCCCTTTGCGGACCAGTGGAGGGACTTTGAGGGTCTGATGCGGGCGTTTGGGGGGCTGGGGCTCTTTGGGAGCTTAGGGGACCTTTGGGTACCAGGGGAGGGCCTTTGAGGGTCTGATGAGGGCGTTTGGGGGGCTGGGGCCCTTTGGGAGCTTGGGGGACCTTTGAGGACCGGGGGGAGGGCCTCTGGGGTCCGGGGTGCCCTTTGGGGGTCCGGGGTCCCTTTGAGGACCAGAGGAGGGCCTTTGAGGGTCTGAGGAGGGCGTTTGGGGGGCTGGGGCTCTTTGGGAGCTTGGGGGACCTTTGAGTATCGGGGGCTTCCTTCGGGGTTGGGGTGGGGGATCGGAACCCTTTGGGGTTGGGTTAGAGGACCTCACAACACTGTTCAAATGGAACTTGTGTATTATAACGACCACAGAGTTTCACCCTCAAATTCTCTTCTAAAACCTTTCCTAAAATCTTCTTTCAAAATGTCTCTAACTGTTTCGCCGAAATAGTTCCATAGCCTGTCTAAAACGGTTTCGCCCAAATAATCCCTAAACGTAATTTCAGCGTGTTCCTTTTGTTTTTGGCATCTCTGCGCTAATGCATTTCAAATTAATGAGAAACCTGATTCCCGCGCTATAACAATTCATCGCTAAGATGTTTCTTGGAGAACTGTTTCCATGGCCTTTGGCTATTAATATCCTTTGGAGTTCGACCAAAAGAGTTGTTTCCGAGGCAAAGACATTAATGACTTGGATCTATTCCTGGAGAATCGTTTCTAGACGAACATTTTTAAAGTCTGACAGATGATGTCATTGGTTGATTGATCTGTCAAGAAAGGGGAATTAATTTGTTGTTTCTAAGGGGAATTATTGATTCACGATAGGTGAGTTGAGGTCGACAGCACAGGTGTTCCAAGGTCGATGTTGTTGTTGTTGTAAGTGCACGCTCTCAGCGAATGTCAAGGTCGATGTTGTTGTTGTTGACATTTAGGTCATTGACCCCATTAACCACGTGTTCTCCCTAATGACTCTATGCCCTTATTTGGGGTGCAAAAAAGTTATAGGTGGCAGCAGGGGTGAATCGTTGGAGTCAATAAGGCCCTTCTACTTATATAATAGTTTAGAAAAAAATTTGGGCTATATAATTGCACATTATGGGGGGTAGGGGTAAAACATTGCATGTATTAAATACATAGCCTAACCTAAACTATGTACCTTTTTCCCCATCTAAACTCCAAAAACCACAGTTTAATATCGTATACGCAATAAAAACCACGCTATACATTGTATTTCTCTACAGCGGTGTGTTGTATCATCCCGTAAAAATGGGTTTTTCAAACGCGTCTTGACTGTAGCAATTGTAGCATCTCTTGTCTGACTTATTTAAAGAGGCCCATGTAAAGGGATTGTACCTGCCAGTTTTTTTTAAATATACTCTGACGATGGATCGCATTTAATATTCTTTTTTATAACAAGATACACAAGATGGATCGCTGGAATAAGGCTTGGGGCAATTTTCATAAATATGGTTTCCCATACACCAGGAACAAGCTTGAGATCCCATACACTGGGATGTTATATAACCGTACACAGAGCACTTTGTAAAGGGAGTCAAGTTAATATAATCCTCACAGCGGGTCATCAAAACGCCTATTTTGATACCACGGTGATTTAAAATTGATGTTCAGAAATCATCAAATAGAGAGGCATATTATGACGGTAATCTTTTCAGATAAATACATAATTAAGTCCAAAGGAGAGACGAGAAGGGGGTGGGGGTAATAATTAATATATATAATCCCAGGGCTTTAAACAGGATTTTTTTTAGGGGGGGGGGGCAAAAGAAACTATTAAAACTCATCAAAAACGCCAAACTGATATCTACTCCCGTATGATTTCTGGGAGTATTTCTAGTGTACACTGCTATTGTGGAAGTGAAGGGTAACTTTAAACCCCAAAATGAGTAGATTTTATTTCGATAAGGAGGGGGACTGCCTGTTTCTCATCCACACCTCCACTTCTTGGTCACAGGAACTTCGGAGGATGCTCATTAGATCAAAAATTGAGACTTTAAGTCCTTTTTTTATAGGTCGAAAGTGATTAGAGACCAACCAGCCACGGGGAGGGGTATGTTCTATGGAGTTTTTTACGGGGGAAGATTTTCCTTGGGTGGGACATAGCTCCTTTTCACCTTCTTCAACTTCTGATCAAACAGTTCATGGTAACGAACTGTAAGTAAGGAGCAACCCGGCTCATTAGTAACCGAAACTCTTTTGCCAGAAGAAAGATCACAGAGGCGTGTTTATTTGTTTTTTTTATGTTAGGAGGTTAAAAATTAGAATTAATAGGGTTATAAATATCAGAAAACATCTTTCCCTGCAAATAAGTGTAAATATGACACGATAATTGATTTTCTTATCGGTTCTGTTATCACTGTTCTATCAAATGTATTTTTCTGAGATACTAATTTATATCTTTTTCACAGCTGCTGCAAGTTCTAGTAACAAGACATGCCTTTGGAGGCCGTTTAGTGTGTCACCAAAAAATCATCGACATGAAACTCAAGGTGATTTTATGTTTTTTTTCCTCTCAAATTATGGGCACCCTCAGGGGGGGGGGAGAGGTTAAGGGAGCCTTGGTCCCCAAATTTCAATATTATTTCAAGTTAAATTTACCAATTAAATATACTACAGTTTGGATTCAGACGTAAGCTAATTGTCTACCCCTTCTAACGAATTGGAGGCACATTGATACGTAAAATGAACATAAATTATTCAGTATATAGAAGGGGTTGGCCAGAGTACCCCCCCCCCCCAGAATATACCATCCATAGAAACTGCCCCCTCCCCATGGAAAAAATCTTCCCTCTGAAAATGCCTTTCCCACCGAAAATGCTTCCCCCCTCCCGCTGCTGATTGGTCTCCAATCACTTTCGACTTATAAAAATAAGTACTTAAAGTCTCAATTCTTGATCTAATGAGCACCGTCCAAAGTTTCTATGACCATGAAGTGAAGGTGTGGATGAAAAGGTGGCAGTTCCCCACCTAAACGGAATAAATTCTGCTCATTTTCGGGTTCAATCTTACCCTTTACTTCCACAATAGCAGTGTAGACCAGAAATATTCCTAGAAATCATAAGGGAGTAGATATAAGTTTCGTATTTTCGATGCGTTTTGAAAGTTTCTTTTATTCCATGTTATCTGAACAAAAATGCTGGTTGCAACCCTGGTTATTATATATAAAATTTCCTCCTCCTTCTCGTCTCTCCCTTAGACCTAATTCCTTATTTATCTGATGGCTCAATGCGAGCTGGGATGTTTTGACATTAAAGTGCACCCTTTGATGTATCTTCACCCCCTCCTAAACTACAAAACAGTCATAAAACCCCATTGTAGAAGTTTAAGCTCCATTTTAAGTTTTGTGATTTGTCCATTACTTACAGATAGTATTTGCTATTGGGAAACATTGAAACATTTTTCGCGGGGCAGTTTTCTGCAGGGGTTTACATTATAGGGCGATTTCTTAAAAGAATAAAATTTTTCAGTTACTAATGAGCCTTCAAATCACGCCATCAGATTTAAAATACCAGAGAATCCTATTGCAGAGATTTCAAGCTCTTATGTGCAAAAATGTGGAATTTTGGATTTTTGACCAGAAGAAAGATCAAAAATGCGTGTTTTTTTTCAAGATTTATCGTATCGAGCAACTGATCGCAGAAGGTCGAGAGAGGGCTCATTTGATTGGAAATTGAAAGGTGTAGTGCCCTTTTAAGTGACCAAAAACATTGGAGCGCAGCTAACCCCCCTCCTAAGCTCAGTTTTTCTCAAATTCGCCAGATCGAAATTTTGAGATAATTATTGTGTTAGCATAGTAAAAAAAAGCAATAACTAGTGTTTGAGGATGACATGACTCACAAGAGTCCCTAGGGATAGGGCTGCAAGTTATGAGCTTTGCCTATCGTTTAAATATAGTACTGGTTATTGGGAAGTATACGTATAGACGTTTTCAGGGGAGATTTTTCTGGTGAAGAAAGGTTGCATGGGTGGATCTATGAATGGAGGAATTTTTGTAAGGGAAGAGAATTTCCAATAGAGGGGGAGTCGGTTTCCCAAAATTATTTAACAAAACAATCAGAAATCAAATGAAAAAACAAGTTTTTTCAACTGAAAGTAAAAAGCAATATTAAAACTTAAAAAGAACAAAAATTATCACGTAAATGAGAGGGTCTACCCCTCCTCAATACCTCACTCTTTACGCTAATGTTTTTGTTGAACTTTTAAAAAAGCTTATTGTTTTAATGAAGTGGCCTTTGTGATTCAGGAGTCATTCTTAAATAATTGGAACAAGAAGTCACACTTTAGCGTAAAGAATGAAGTGTTCAGGAGGGGGATACCCCTCATGTAAGTAATAATTTTTGTTCATTTCAAGTTTTAATATTACTCCTTACTTTCAGTCGAAAAAACTTTTTTTTTTACTTAATGTCAATGAAAGACGAACAAAAATTAGTTTAAATTTTTTTCCAAAAAACAAGCTTTTCAAAGTATTTAAGGAGTAGGCTACCGATAAGCCAAGAATAAGCAGAAATGAAATAACCGTGAAAAAAATTAAACCAAAAACAAACAGAACATACACCTGATAACCGACACTCAGTTTACCAGTGGCGTCTTCAGAATCTTGTTTTCGGTGGTAAGAGGAACGGAATGAGCAAAGCTAGGACTTTATCTAAAGGGCTAGGCACACGTAGCTGATTTCGGGAGCCGATTTCAGCAATGATTTATTCCACGACGAGTGACTCTAATTAGTTAAGAGGCTTATTAAAAGTTTTTCGGTGATTAATAATCATCAATTACGTTCTAGATGAGGAATATATTAGGGCTTTAGAGCTTTTGGATTGTAATTAATTGTATTAAATGATTAGCGTAAATTAATTGAAATTAATCATGATTAATCACTAAGCCCCGCCTTTTAGCATCATTAATTATAATCACTCGACCTAGAATATACCCTTGCTGAAATTGGTTCCCAAAATCAGCTACATGTGCCTAGCCCTTAAGGGGAAGGGAACAAAATTCATAATCCTTTCAGCGGAAACGCCATCTCACGTTAGATATCGTACAACTTATTTCGCTTTTGTACATTTATATACCTTTTACATTTTTTTATAAGGGTTTTAGTTCCCATTATTGCCATGAAATTAGATATCGTTACAATTTTTTCGTAGCCAAATTCAAGTGCGTAACTTTCTTTTATTTCCGGAATACATTTTTTTTTCTCGGTTGTTTATATTTCAAAATCAGTACAAACGAAATGGAAAATATAGATGTCGAGCGTGCAAGACATATTTTGCAAATCTGCATAGACTAAAATTTCATGAGACGACTGTAATTCACCTCCAAAACGTGGGGAAAAAAAATGGTAAGTTGTAATAGTATAACAATGAGAATTTAAGAACCTGAAAAATTTGCCTTATTTTTAAAAAAAGGGGAAAACATCCTTTAAAAGTGACAGAATCTTAATGAACATCAAACCATCATATTAGGCGTATCAGAAAACCCTACTATAGAGGTTTCAAGCTCCTATCTGCAAAAATGTGGAGTTTTGTATTTTTTACCAGAAGAAAGATCACGGATGCGTGTTTATTTTTTTTTTTTCAGGAGTAATCGTATTGATCCAGTGGTCCTAGAATATCGCGAGAGGGCTCATTTGAACGTAAATTAAAAGTTCTAGTGGCGTTTTCAAGTGAAAAAAAAAATCTGAAGGGCAACTAGGCCCCATCCCGCACTCATGTTTTTTTTTTACCAAAGTCACTTGTTCAAAAATAGCCATTTTGTTGATCATAGTCGAAAACCTGATAAATATGCCTTTGAGGATGACTTAATCCCGCAAAGTCCCCTGGGGAAGGGCTGCAAGCTATGCAGTTTGCCCATTGTTTACACAGAGTATTGGTTATTGGGAAGTATATTTTGAGGAGGGATTTTTTCTTGTAGGGGGGGGGGGTTCAGAGTTGTGAGTTATGTGGGAGGATATTTTCATGGGGTAAGGGATATTTCTATGAAGGGGGTGCCGGGTTTCCAAAAGACTTGTTTTTTTTATAATTTAATATAACAATGAGAATCCATATACAGAAGCCTACCACACGCCGGGCCCTGCATAGCCAAACCAAGTCATTATTTAGAATACGATCAGAAATGGAATAAAAAAATAAGTGTTTTCAACTAAAAGTAAGGAGCAACATTAAAACTTAAAACGAACTGAAATTATTGCGTATATGAGAGGGTTCACCCCCTAGTCAATACCTAGCTCTGGACGCAAATTTTTTTTAGTAGTTTCAAAAGAGCTATCTATTCTAATTAAACAGCCTTTTTGATTCAGAGGTCATTCTTAAAGGATTAGAACAAAATTCGAACTTTAGCGTAAAGACCGAGGTATTGATTACGAGGCCATCCCCCTCATATACGTAATAAATTCTGTTCGTTTTAAGTGTTAATGTTACTCCTTACTTTCAGTTGAAAAAAATTGTTGTTTTTTTTTAACTATTTAATATAACAATGAGAATCCATATACAGAAGCCTGCCACACGCCAGGCCCTGGGTAGCCAAACCAAGGCAGAGCCTCAAAATAGTTTTTTTCTTCTTAAAACTGGCAAATTGACATTTCTGACCACTAAAACGATCTAAATAGGTAACAACTTTAAGAAAGAATTCCTATTTTTCCCAGGGTGACTGTATTGAACTGGTGATTTCGTCATGACATCAAGATATATATATATATATATATATATATATATATATATATATATATATATATATATATATATATATATATATATATATATATATATATATATATATATATATATATATATATAACCGCAGACAATTCGAGCATTTTCCTGATTCTCTTTAAATTGATTACCTTCAATAGCCTATTGCCACCATGTGCCTAGGAGACTCTGATGTAATATGAATAAATCTTATAAACATAAATAGAGACCAAAAATGTACATAATTAATGAACATAAGGGAACATTCTATTATTAAGCAAGGAGATAAAATTCAATGACCTAATTACCAAAGCAACCAATTTACATTTCTATTAAAAAAAGCTAGCTTCATATCCAAAGTTTTAAAACCAAATCAGTTCAAATTTGTCTGTTAAGGTAACACTATCAATAAATGGAAGAGCTTTTTCTTAAAAAAATTGGACATAAACTATCGCTTATGCAGCTTGGTGAGTCCTTAGTTATTTGCTCAAACTTTTTCTATTTTGCGCTTTTTTTAATTTTCAAAAAAATACCACACTAATTTCCGTTCGAATGAGCTATTTCTCGATGTTCTAGGAGTATTGGTTCGATGTGGCATCCGTGATCTTTTTTCTGGTAAAAATTCAAATCCATATTTTGCAGGCGAGAGCATGCAACTTCAACATTAAAGTTCCCGGATACGCTGAATCTGGGGGTGTAATTTTCATTAAGATTTCTTAAAGTTTAGAGGCTGGTTTCCCCTTTTTCAAAAATCAAGACAGTTTTCTCAGGCTCTTTGCTTTTGATGGGTAGCACAATTTCAAATTAAGTAAAACCCATTCGAAGTTTCTACACCTCCTTCTATTCTAAGTGCCCCTGGGTAAAAAAAATACATTCTACCCATAATGCTTATTATTAGGAAGCAGTATTGCACTGCCTATGGTAACTTCTTTGCATATAAAGTTCGAATTTTAATCCACACTTTCAGTAAAAAAATATATTTAAATTGCCATTGTAAATGGATCCTCGATTTACCTTTGGTTATGTTAACCCAAGCTATTATAAAAAAAAACCACACTAATTATTGACACTAATTTCCGTTCGAATGAGCTCTTTCCCGATGTTCTAGGAGTATTAGTTCGATGTGGCATCCGTGATCTTTCTTCTGATAAAATTATGTACAATTGAATAATCAAAAAATAAAATCACCATTTTAAA
This sequence comes from Artemia sp. Qi Xiang Cuo, assembly GCF_049724085.1. Taxonomy (NCBI): domain Eukaryota; kingdom Metazoa; phylum Arthropoda; class Branchiopoda; order Anostraca; family Artemiidae; genus Artemia; species Artemia sp. Qi Xiang Cuo. The sequence continues at coordinate 5,400,777 of NC_142800.1, read as the reverse complement.
TGGACCCTCGATTTACGTGTGGTTATGTTAACCCAAGCTGTTATACCATGCGCTATTACACCTGAACACCCATGATTAAGCTCAAGTACATAATCAAAGTTAATTGAAAATATTAATTGATAGTTAATATATAGCAACTGATAACATTATAACATGCTTAATTACATAACCAAATTACCATTAAAATTAAATCTCGATTTAGTTTACATTCTCCTAAGAGGATCAGACTGAGTTTCATAATTAAACGACTATGGGAAATACATCCTCGATTCGAGTCGGGGTAAAGACGTTATAATTTGGTTAATTACAACTGAAAAGTTTAGAACATGCTTAATAATTTAGCATTCTTAATTATGATGTTGTCTCTTTGTTTTGCAATTTAGGAAAATTTGTTTTTTATTGTTTTTTTTTATCATTCTCTTCCAGTTAATATATTTGTTTATATTTAAGCTGTTGGCAAAAATTGTCGTGTGCATTTTCTTCCTTTTATCTGTAAATTTTAGGTCTAGTAAGATTATTTTAAATGCTCCAGTCATCAACTTTCAACAAAAAATGGGAACATTTGTTCCATGCTCCTATGGAACACAGCCACGCAGTAACACAATTCATGGGCGCCCATAAGCTGAATTCCACGGGGGGGCAAACTTCGTCTAATTGCTACTTTTAATGCTATATAATAGAAATCTCAGAACAAAAATATAAAAATAAGTCAGCATCATTCAGCCAGGGGGGGCAAGAGCCCCCCCCCCCTGCCCCCCCATATGGGCGTCCATGACACAATTATCAACTTTTTTTAATTTAAAAAGAAATACCAAACTAATTCTTGACTTGAATGGCAAACAAGAAATCTTATACTTCAAAGTTGAACAACCTGAAAGATTTGGGACATGGGAAATTCCTGGGATGGTCTAAAGGATAGGTTATGAATACATTGGGATGGAGGAGGAGTTTGCGTTGTTGTTTTGGCCTCAGGCGTCTTGTTGCTCCGGCGAGTTTTTTGTAGTAGTAGTATCTTCACAGTTGAATTCAGACAGCAAAGAAAACTTGAGAAAATAAAAAATAATTTTGTATCTCGATTCTGGCCAGCTCATCCCCCCTTCCGGAGCTTTCTCTCCCCATGGAAGATTCTCCCGGTAGAAAATTAACCTTCCTCTTCCATGAAAAGTATCAATATACTTCTCAATAACAAATATACAAATGTTTTGAGTAAACAACGGGAAAATGTCATGACTTACAGAATTTTCCCTAGGGTTTATGGGGTGTATTGGCATGCTCAAAGGAATTAGTGTCGGAATTCTTCCTTTTCTCGTTAATGTTCTTCTATGAAAATTACTTTTGCTCGCGAAAAAAAATTAATACTCATTGTTGCTGTTATGGTTTGTGCCTTTAAGTTTTTTTCATTTCCTTTGACATTTGATTTTTCATTTAGTTTTTTTTTTCAGATGATGAGCCTTTTAGTCGTTTACTGGTCTCCGCTCCACCCAAAGCAAACTACGATCAAATGCGAAACCTTTTTAATGCTTATCCAGGCTTACACTCTTTCTATGTTAAGACTGACAACTTTAAATCACAAAGTGTAAGTTTTCTTCATTATACTTATTCTTTATTCTTTATTTGTATGTAAAATCAAAAATATGTAAGTTTGTAAGCGCTGCTAAGTTCTTTGCGGCATTTAAATTTCTTAAGAAACAAGTTGACCCATGAACTTCCTTATTACTCTTGAAAATTTTAGCATTTCCAGAAATAAGCCGTGTAAAGTTACAGTGATTTTTTTTATGGTGAAATGGTAGTCAGGGCTGTCAGGGTAAAAATAGGGCAGTCACCGGCTCCATAGCTCCCATGCTACTTTTGTTTTATCCCCCTTTATATGGATAATTTTGATAAAGTTTGTTTTAAGTAACACAGGAAAAGGCAATGGAAGAAAAGAGAATCAAATGAGGAGGAAAGACGTTCCTGGACTTAGTTTATGTATCTTATAGCAGTTATGTTTATGTTTATGGACTTAGATAATTTAAGTATCCTAGATGAAAGTGTGAGCAAAATGAATGAACTTTAAGTTGTTTTGCGAGTTAAGGGTGCTAAAATAGGTTTGAAAATTAATGTTAAGAAGACTAAGTCGCTAAGGCTAGGAATAAGAGAAGATGAAAAACTGTTTTTAGGTCACAAAAAGATTGATCAGATGGACAGTTTCACTTACCTTGGTAGTATTAATGGTAAAGACGGTTGGAACAGTGAAGATTTCAAAAGTGGAATAGCTAAGGCTCAGGCTGTTATTTTTCACTGTTATTAAAAAGTTTGGAAGAATAGAGGATATGTCTGCAAACCAAGATTAGAATATGGGAAGCTACAGTGACGACTATGGTCAAATATAGCTCTGAAGCATGGGCACTCCCAAAAAGGGATGAAGATTTGCTAGATGTTTTCCAGAGAAATTGCCTTCGGATTGTTTTGGGTACCCGGCTGACTGGCCGTGTTTCAAACAGGAGGCAGTGCGAAATGTGTGGTTCAATCCTGCGTTCTAGGGCTATAATGAGAGAAAGGTTGAGATGGCAAGGGTAAGTTCTGTGGGTGAAAGATTGCCAAAGATTGTCCTTTTTGCCAAACCTTTAGTGCTAAAAGGAAAATAAGTCGTTCGCGTTTGGGGCGATAGGGTGTCATAATAAAGATCTGAGGGAAATGGGAACTTCCTGGGAGGGTCTAAAGAGAAAGGGTTTGAATAGATTGGGCTGAAGGAAGAGCATGCACAGCTGTGTTGGCCTTAAGTGGCTTGGTACTGCTGTAGAAGGTATAATCAACAAAAGTTTCGAATTTTGTATTTTTTTTGTCAGAAGCAATATTACGCATGTGGGTTAATTATTTTCTGTTATTTTTTTCTTTGTTTTTCTCATGGGTGATCGAACACTGATCCTAGGAGATTGAGACAGGGATCATTTTGTCGGATATAAAAATTTGTGGTACCCCTTTTTAAGTTACCAAAAATATAATAGGGCACGTAGCCAACCTGACCCCTCCCACGCCTCTTTTTTCCAAATACATCTGATCAAAATTTTGAGACATCCATCTTTCTCAGCATAACCAAAATATCTAATAACTCTGTCTTTGAGGATGAGGTGACCCCCATAGCTTGGGGGAAACGCTCCACCACTGTGGGGGAAACGCTTTGCTCATTGTTTACATACAGTATTGGCTATTGAGAAGTATGAATATATTTTTCCATGAAAAAATCTTTTCATGGAGGAATTTTGCATGGGGGAAGGGACTTTTCCATCGATGGGGAGTCGGATTTCCTGGCATAATTTAAAAAAAACAATTAGAAATTAAATAAAAAAGTAAGTTTTTTTTTATTTAAAAGTAATGAGCATGTTTTTTCTCTAGAAATATTTAAGCTAGTGTCATTTTAGGACTTAAAAAAAGCTTATTATCCTAGTTAAACATCCCTGGTGGTTCAGGAGTCATTCTTAAATAATTGGGACAGCAAATCAAACTTGAGCGTAAAGAGTTAAGCTCTTAGAAAGGGCCAACCCCCTTAGTATTCGTAGTAATTTCTGCTAGTTTTAAGTTTTAATTAATTGAAAAAGAGGCAAAATTATTTTATTTTTTTTCTCTAAACAAATGTTTTTCTTCCCTTTTCAGAATCAAAGAGTGATGTTTGTTGCAGTGTATGATTCTCTTCTGTCAGCAACATTGGCCAAACAACACTGGCATAGATTTGACTGCAAAGTGTTTAATCAACCTGGCGAGCGACTGATAGTCGAGCATGATCGTGAAGCATGATAGTCGTATTTTAAATTTCAGATTTAAATTTAATCTACCTTTTAAGCTATTTATGGACCCACCAAAATTTTATAATAAATGACCGTTCCGTAAAGATGTGTTTGCAAGTGTTTCCAAAAGCTCAAATCATCCAACATTTCACGTATTCTCCTCAAGATTTGTCTAGGCAACTATTTAGAGCTGGACAGACTCTGGCTGAGCAGTACTAATGCATTATATGGTACTCACGAAAGAAGTCAAGCTTTGTTAATGCAAATAAAATAAAATGTGAAGAAAATATAATAGTTTAGAAAAAAAAATTAGGCTATATATTTGCACATTAGGGGTAGGGTGGGGGTAAGGCATAGCATATATTAAATACTTAACCTAACCTAAGTACCTTTCCCCCCTCTTAAACCCCAAAAACAATATTTTAAGTATTGTAAACGCAATGAGTAACCATATTTTGCGATCCATTTATCTATTGCAAATACCCGTTTGACTGACTGGTTTCCTTCAATATTTCCCTTTAAAGTATATAGCGATGAGTACAATATAATGCATAAGTACCGGCTGAGCTTACAGTCCCGCTATTGACCCCTGTCTCAACCCAAATAACAGCAACACGAAGACTATTACTCTTACAGAACAGGATACAGACGATTGGCATTTGCTTAGAAAAGGCGAGGCCTTTTTGCAGGGGTATCAATTTTACATTGGAAGGGGGGCAAATTTACCTTTTTTAAAAGAAAACTATCGAAAAAGGAGAACTTTTTCAAAATCAGGGAGGGGAGACTTTTAGTAGTGTTTACCTTATGAAAATATTAAAAGAGAATGTCAGCGATGTTTTCATAATGTGGGGAGAGGGTGAATTTTCTTATTAAAATACTAGAAATTTTTTTCATAATATAGTGAGGATGTGGAATCGGAAGCTTAACTTGAAAGGAAATATAAAAAGAATAATAAAACTATAAATAGAATTAAGGACATCCTAGACGGTCAATCATTTTTATCAAGTGCCTCTGTCAATCGATTGACATGTGCTTCAATCGACTTGAAAATCAACCCTTCAATCTTGACCAAAGTTAATCTCAGGGCCACATTTTTAGTTTCAGTTCAGAGCCGGGCAGTGATGCCAAACGTGATACAATTGTACCATTTTGGTACATTTCATCTCTACTGGTACAATTTAGTACAATCCCATAAAATATGGTACATTTTACAAAATTAGGGTACAATGTGGTACAATTCAGTATTTTTGTACCTAGGTCTGTATTCTTTGATCTACAAACATTTTATTTCACTCTGATCTGTTCGGCATAGTCAAGATGAGAGACAGACAAGCAGTCATCCTTTTTCCGTAAACAGAAACTTAACTTCCGGTGTCCAAAGGTCAACAAAAACATCTTTCTGTGTATCAACATCAAGTCTTACCGATTGAAAATGAAGCTATAATGACACTTGGATTCGTGATGGTTGAGAATCTAGTTGAATAAAAACAAAAGCCAGCCACCCAAGGTGAATCTCCTCAGTTTGAAATTTTTTTTAATTGAATTTTTATTAAGGAAAAAGGAGCCTGCTGAGAGAAATTAAAAGTAAGAAGAAATTTAAAATAAGGCGATCTAGCTCAACTATGTATATATAGCTCAACTATGCCTTTTATATTGGCAGATGTAATGGTTTACGTAAATTCCAAAGATAGACGATAAACGTTTGTACATGGTCTTTATTAAATGACGTGCGAATACACATACAGAGAAAATAAGGTAGCACAAGAACAACTAACTACGATAAATAAAAAATCGCGAAGAAAGAAAGAAAACGAGGACAATTAACAGCCAGTGAAAAAATTGAAAAATTATGCAAATATTTCAGTCAAGACCTCCGCTTGACCGTCCTCAGTGCAGAATAAAACTGATAAAAATATAAAAAGCAAACCTTAAAATAAAAACACCAAACTAAAATTGGATTTAATTCCGCCTTGGCGCAACATGTGTACGAGAATCCACACCATTTCATTTTGTTTGACGAGGCCTCGATCGGTGCCCCCGTTAAAGGTCTCACGCAAGCTTTCAGGGATGCAGTTGAAATAAAAAAGCACATTCACCAGAAGGTTTCTCTCAATAGAGACACTTGAGAATTTTTTCTAAGTCCCATTTATGACCAAATTATTAATTCTGATCATTTTTACATACATCCACAAAGTTATATTGTGCAATCGAATAGAGTCTCCGATTATAATCAAACTGGAAAGCGATCAGACTTTAAAATTGCTTTACGCAAAATAAAATTCTGAAATGCCATTTAGACTTGTGTTTTTCATTCAGTTACCCTTTCACCGTTACTAGGAAAGGGTCGTCCAATTTTAGTTTGGTGTTTTTATTTTAAGGTTTGGTTTTTATATTTTTATCAGTTTTATTCTGCACTGAGGACGGTCAAGCGGAGGTCTTGACCAAAATATTTGCATAATTTTTCAATTTTTTCACTGGCTGTTAATTGTCCTCGTTTTCTTTCTTTCTTCGCGATGTTTTATTTATCATGATTAGCCAGTGTGGTCTCAGAAATTATTTACAACTAACTACGACGAAGGTGAAAGATGGACTGCCTTTAGAAGTGAACCAAGAGTATAACTTTTCTGGAACGGAAGTTACAGCTAATGGTTGTTCGACCACGCCTGGGAACGAGCCCTTTCCCACGACTCGCTTTAGTCCCAAGAGCCCCCCCCCCCCTGGACCACTCTCGTTGACACATAAATTACCAAATAACTAAGAAATGAGAGACCTGGACAAGATTATCGAATTGATGTTCTAAATGCTTTACAGATTCTCCCTCCTGTTTTAAGTTAAATTTCCCAAATTTGGCTTATCCCCTTCTAATTAAACCCTCAAACTCTAATTGAATTCAAAACATTCCCTTCCCAAATTATTCACTTCTCACCTACTAACATTCTACAGCATGAACTAGTAAACAATTACATAATACAAACACTACACAATACTTGCATAAGTAAAAACTTACATAGTATAGACGAACCATACTAACAAGAGTAGTCGCAATCTGAATAGATTAACACTTCATTTTTCTCGGTATACTTTAAAATAGATTTGTTCCCCATACCCCTGAATTTGATGAATAAAAGGAAAGTTGGGATTATGTATAAACTTCGGATTAGGGCAAAAGAAATGACCGAGAAAGGCTAATTAATCCTGAAAATACCAGCGACAAATAAATGAAATTGCATAAAAGTTATACTCTTGGTTCACTTCTAAAGGCAGTCCATCTTTCGCCTTCGTCGTAGCTAGTTGTTCTTGTGCTACCTTATTTTCTCTATGTGTATACTCACGTTATTTAATAAAGACCATGTACCAACGTTTATCGTCTATCTTTGGAATTTACGTAAACCATTACATCTGCCAATACAAAAAGAACATACAAATAAGGAACTAAAAGGAGGTTTACAGAGTGGTGACAGCAGAGGTTTACAGAGTGGTGGCAAGCGGTTAAAACTAGTGGAGCATATATCACTAGGGGAAAACCTCCAAGTGACATTTGAGTGACCGTTATAAGTACTTACGACATCTTACGCTAAATACTGGCAACATATTGAAGAGCTATTTCGCCCGCTACCAAAATTGTTGTGATATTGAGCTGTAAATACTGCAAAAGAGTGATTAATAAGACATCGAAACGTTACGAGCTATTGAACTTTCTTCTATCCTTAGCGCCTTCTTGAAAAACACCTTCTTTTAAATGAACATTTTTAAATAGGCTGTTACACAATGCCGAACATGGATTTCCTCGTGATAGCTTCTACCTAATAAATCAAATTTCTACAATTGAGAGTCTCCGGTTAATTTCTTCCTTCACTTAGTCATTCTACGTTTGATGTTTTTTTTACCTGATTATATACAGTCAACGTTGATTATATTACAGTCAAAAGTCAACGTCCAACCAATGTTTAACATTTTGAATTCGATAATCGAAAATTAATTCTCAATTGTGACTCCATTTGATGCTAGTGTTTTAATTGAGACCAACTGCAATTGAATTTGGGACAGACTATCTTTCGTAAGTGATTTAACATGGCTAAACAACCCAAAAAATTTTATTAGACCCTTTTCGCTAGAAGTGAAGTTTATTGCCCAAAATCTAGCGTCTGTAATTAAAAAAATGGTGTTTAAAACCAATATTTAAATTTTAGAGTAATTGCTTTTTCAAATTTTGATATAAATATGTCAGTTATTATTTCTATATTTGATCCGGCGGAATCTGGATATAACAAAAAGGTTGCTTTTGATTTTGTAAAACAGTGGAGGACAAATGGCATATTTCCATTTCCTTTATTTGACTCCCCTCGGTTATAAATTTGTCAAGTTTAAAACGTGGATTACTTGTAGCATATGCCCCAGGCAAAATAGAAGCCAAAATGGTTGCAGAGTTTGTAGGCGTGGCTCAATTTAAGGATGAAACGGTATATCTATTCTATAGAAGAATGCAAGAGTTAGGAAGGTCATGTAGGGTGTCCTGAGAAGCCAGTAAAGATGGCGTAGTCCTTGGAAGATTTACTCTTAATGTATTCAAGGAGGGGATCAGACCGTCCTACAGACGGTGTTTGTTAGAGAATAGTGCAGAAATTTTTTTGTTTAAGTGATGCGTACAAGGTTGGAAAGGAATATGAAAAGATAGTGGGGAAAGGAGACACGTCTTCCTTTTCCGATGAATTTCTTTCTGCGCTGACGAGGGTGAAATTTGGACTCAATGATAAGGGTTTTAATGCACTGCGAGATGGTACTGATGCCTCGCAGGGCAGTTTGGCTACCCATGGAAAAGGAGCGGGTTTTGAGGTCCCGTGGGATGGTACTGATGCCTCACGGGATGGTTTTGTTGTTGCGAGATGTTACTGATGCTTCACAGCGCGGTTTGGCTTCCCATGTAAAGGGAGCTGGTTTTGCGGTCCCGTGGGATGGTACTGATGCCTCACGGGATGGTTTTTTTGTTGCACTGCGAGATGGTAATGATGCCTCGTAGGGCGGTTTGGCTACCCATGGAAAGGGAGCTGGTTTTGAGGTCCCGTGGGATGGTACTGATGCCTCACGGGATATTTTTTTTTTTCACTTCGAGATGGTACTGAGGCCTCGCTGGGCGGTTTGGCGTCCCATGGACAGGGAGCTGATGTTGAATTCCAATGGGATGGTAATGATGCCTCTATGGATTGTTTTGTTGCACTGCGTAATGGTACTGTTGCCTCGCAGGGCGGTTTGGCTACCCATGGAAAGGGAGCTAGTTTTGAGTTCCCGTGGGATTGTAAAGATTGTTGCTAGGCTTACGCAAGTTAGATATAAGTGTATTTAGTGTTTATTACGTTAAGGGTATATTTTTGGTATTTAGTGCATGTTCCACTTAAAGGTTATAGTTGGTATGTGTTGTTTTAAGTACTTGTTTCTGCCTTCTTTTCTATTCAAGGTAGTGGATCACCATGACCAAAACCTACCAGCCAATGAGAGGCTACTTTGAGGGTCATGGAACCAGAATTCTATGCTTGGGCCTTGGAAGATAAGAAGGGGGAAAAGACAACTTGTGGACAGTTCAGCTTTGAGAACCAACAGTGACAAGTGGTTAGAGGGACACGGCTGGGAGAGTTCGAGCAACCTCCACCTTTCTATAATATACGGTGCGCTGGGAGAGTTTTACAATAACCTCCACATCAACTGCCATCGGAGAGTTCCAGTAACCTCCACTAGTCAACTATAGACGGCAAGCTTGGAGGGCGCATCAGCCACCTCAAAATCAACGATGCCAGCCGGTGCAAGTTGACTATAGCTCGGATTCTCTACGGCTTCAAGAAGACTGTTCACGAGTGTACACTAGTATTGTATTTTGTTTATTAGTTTATTAAAGTAGTTCTAGCGACATCTTGAGTAGATACAAATCCTGCCTACCAATCTACCCAAGGTCTTGTCCTCGTGGAGGCTTGATCACCCCCCACTGGGGACCAATAAGAAGGTATTTCTTTAGAGAAATACACCATACTTCACATTGGTGGCAGCTACTCACGGTGTTGTTGACTACTCTTTAGAAACTCCTTTCTAATAATTCATTAAGCTGTCTCTATGTCCTAGCCTGAAATTTAAAACCATACTGGCCGACTTAGAGGCCCATATTTAAGACCTCGAAGCTAGGCTAGCAGATGCAGAGGCTCGTCTGACCTCGCAGAGAGTTAGTTCTGATATTTACCAACCAACTCCTCCTATGCCTGTTAATTATTCTATAGAACAATGTCCGCCAATTCCTATACTTTCGACTCCAGCCGATATTCATTCCTGGATTTTAACTCTAAAACAAATACAAAAGAGTCAGTCCAAGGGGGACGCCTCAATGGTGTCTCAGGCTATCTGTTACACCAGGGGGGAGATTCAGAGATTTCTGTATAATTTTGATCCGGACAGTATCGAAAATCTTTCAGACCTCGAAATAACCCTTAAAATAGCCTTTTGCCCAGAAAAAAGTGTAGGACAAAAACTACAAGAATTAGTTAGTAAAAAACAGAAAGAGAACGAATTAGTCTCTCAATTTTATTCTATAATAGTTTTCCTCCTCCATGAAAAGTAACCTTCCTCCTCCATGAAAAGTATCAATATACTTCTCAATAACAAATATACACATGTTTTGAGTAAACAACGGGAAAATGTCATGACTTACAGAATTTTCCCTAGGGTTTATGGGGTGTATTGGCATGCTCAAAGGAATTAGTGTCGGAATTCTTCCTTTTCTCGTTAATGTTCTTCGATGAAAATTACTTTTGCTCGCGAAAACAAATTAATACTCATTGTTGCTGTTATGGTTAGTGCCTTTAAGTTTTTTTCATTTCCTTTGCCATTTGATTTTTCATTTAGTTTTTTTTTTTCAGATGATGAGCCTTTTAGTCGTTTACTGGTCTCCGCTCCACCCAAAGCAAACTACGATCAAATGCGAAACCTTTTTAATGCTTATCCAGGCTTACACTCTTTCTATGTTAAGACTGACAACTTTAAATCACAAAGTGTAAGTTTTCTTCATTATACTTATTCTTTATTCTTTATTTGTATGTAAAATCAAAAATATGTAAGTTTGTAAGCGCTGCTAAGTTCTTTGCGGCATTTAAATTTCTTAAGAAACAATTTGACCCATGAACTTCCTTATTACTCTTGAAAATTTTAGCATTTCCAGAAATAATCCGTGTAAAGTTACAGTGATTTTTTTTATGGTGAAATGGTAGTCAGGGCTGTCAGGGTAAAAATAGGGCAGTCACCGGCTCCATAGCTCCCATGCTACTTTTGTTTTATCCCCCTTTATATGGATAATTTTGATAAAGTTTGTTTTAAGTAACACAGGAGAGGCAATGGAAGAAAAGAGAATCAAATGAGGAGGGAAGACTTTCCTGGACTTAGTTTATGCTGATAATTTAAGTATCTTAGATGAAAGCGTGAGCAAAATGAATGAACTTTAAGTTGTTTTGCGAGTTAAGGGTACGAAAATAGGTTTGAAAATTAATGTTAAGAAGACTAAGTCGCTAAGGCTAGGAATAAGAGAAGATGAAAAACTGTTTTTAGGTCACAAAAAGATTGATCAGATGGACAGTTTCACTTACCTTGGTAGTATTAATGGTAAAGACGGTTGGAACAGTGAAGATTTCAAAAGTGGAATAGCTAAGGCTCAGGCTGTTATTTTTCACTGTTATTAAAAAGTTTGGAAGAATAGAGGATATGTCTGCAAACCAAGATTAGAATATGGGAAGCTACAGTGACGACTATGGTCAAATATAGCTCTGAAGCATGGGCACTCCCAAAAAGGGATGAAGATTTGCTAGATGTTTTCCAGAGAAATTGCCTTCGGATTGTTTTGGGTACCCGGCTGACTGTCCGTGTTTCAAACAGGAGGCAGTGCGAAATGTGTGGTTCAATCCTGCGTTCTAGGGCTATAATGAGAGAAAGGTTGAGATGGCAAGGGTAAGTTCTGTGGGTGAAAGATTGCCAAAGATTGTCCTTTTTGCCAAACCTTTAGTGCTAAAAGGAAAATAAGTCGTTCGCGTTTGGGGCGATAGGGTGTCATAATAAAGATCTGAGGGAAATGGGAACTTCCTGGGAGGGTGTAAAGAGAAAGGGTTTGAATAGATTGGGCTGAAGGAAGAGCATGCACAGCTGTATTGGCCTTAAGTGGCTTGGTACTGCTGTAGAAGGTATAATCAACAAAAGTTTCGAATTTTGTATTTTTTTTGTCAGAAGCAATATTACGCATGTGGGTTAATTATTTTCTGTTATTTTTTTCTTTGTTTTTCTCATGGGTGATCGAACACTGATCCTAGGAGATTGAGACAGGGATCATTTTGTCGGATATAAAAATTTGTGGTACCCCTTTTTAAGTTACCAAAAATATAATAGGGCACGTAGCCAACCTGACCCCTCCCACGCCTCTTTTTTCCAAATACATCTGATCAAAATTTTGAGATAACCATCTTTCTCAGCATAACCAAAATATCTAATAACTCTGTCTTTGAGGATGAGGTGACCCCCATAGCTTGGGGAAACGCTCCACCACTTTAGGGGAAACGCTTTGCTCATTGTTTACATACAGTATTGGCTATTGAGAAGTATGAATATATTTTTCCATGGAAAAATCTTTTCATGGAGGAATTTTGCATGGGGGAAGGGAATTTTCCATCGATGGGGAGTCGGATTTCCTGGCATAATTTAAAAAAACAATTAGAAATTAAATAAAAAAGTAAGTTTTTTTTTATTTAAAAGTAATGAGCATGTTTTTTCTCTAGAAATATTTAAGATAGTGTCATTTTAGGACTTCAAAAAAGCTTATTATCCTAGTTAAACATCCCTTGTGGTTCAGGAGTCATTCTTAAATAATTGGGACAGCAAATCAAACTTGAGCGTAAAGAGTTAAGCTCTTAGAAAGGGCCAACCCCCTTAGTATTCGTAGTAATTTCTGCTAGTTTTAAGTTTTAATTAATTGAAAAAGAGGCAAAATTATTTTATTTTTTTTCTCTAAACAAATGTTTTTCTTCCCTTTTCAGAATCAAAGAGTGATGTTTGTTGCAGTGTATTATTCTCTTCTGTCAGCAACATTGGCCAAACAACACTGGCATAGATTTGACTGCAAAGTGTTTAATCAACCTGGCGAGCGACTGATAGTCGAGCATGATCGTGAAGCATGATAGTCGTATTTTAAATTTCAGATTTAAATTTAATCTACCTTTTAAGCTATTTATGGACCCACCAAAATTTTATAATAAATGACCGTTCCGTAAAGATGTGTTTGCAAGTGTTTCCAAAAGCTCAAATCATCCAACATTTCACGTAGTCTCCTCAAGATTTGTCTAGGCAACTATTTAGAGCTGGACAGACTCTGGCTGAGCAGTACTAATGCATTATATGGTACTCACTAAATAAGTCAAGCTTTGTTAATGCAAATAAAATAAAATGTGAAGAAAATATAATAGTTTATAAAAAAAAATTAGGCTATATATTTGCACATTAGGGGTAGGGTGGGGGTAAGGCATAGCATATATTAAATACTTAACCTAACCTCGGTACCTGTCCCCCCTCCTAAACCCCAAAAACAATATTTTAAACATTGTAAACGCAATGAGTAACCATATTTTGCGATCCATTTATCTATTGCAAATACCCGTTTGACTGACTGGTTTCCTTCAATATTTCCCTTTAAAGTATATAGCGATGAGTACAATATAATGCATAAGTACCGGCTGAGCTTACAGTCCCGCTATTGACCCCTGTCTCAACCCAAATAACAGCAACACGAAGACTATTACTCTTACAGAACAGGATACAGACGATTGGCATTTGCTTAGAAAAGGCGAGGCCTTTTTGCAGGGGTATCAATTTTACATTGGAAGGGGGGCAAATTTACCTTTTTTAAAAGAAAACTATCGAAAAAGGAGAACTTTTTCAAAATCAGGGAGGGGAGACTTTTAGTAGTGTTTACCTTATGAAAATATTAAAAGAGAATGTCAGCGATGTTTTCATAATGTGGGGAGAGGGTGAATTTTCTTATTAAAATACTAGAAATTTTTTTCATAATATAGTGAGGATGTGGAATCGGAAGCTTAACTTGAAAGGAAATATAAAAATAATAATAAAACTATAAATAGAATTAAGGACATCCTAGACGGTCAATCATTTTTATCAAGTGCCTCTGTCAATCGATTGACATGTGCTTCAATCGACTTGAAAATCAACCCTTCAATCTTGACCAAAGTTAATCTCACGGCCACATTTTTAGTTTCAGTTCAGAGCCGGGCAGTGATGCCAAACGTGATACAATTGTACCATTTTGGTACATTTCATCTCTACTGGTACAATTTAGTACAATCCCATAAAATATGGTACATTTTACAAAATTAGGGTACAATGTGGTACAATTCAGTATTTTTGTACCTAGGTCTGTATTCTTTGATCTACAAACATTTTATTTCACTCTGATCTGTTCGGCATAGTCAAGATGAGAGACAGACAAGCAGTCATCCTTTTTCCGTAAACAGAAACTTAACTTCCGGTGTCCAAAGGTCAACAAAAACATCTTTCTGTGTATCAACATCAAGTCTTACCGATTGAAAATGAAGCTATAATGACACTTGGATTCGTGATGGTTGAGAATCTAGTTGAATAAAAACAAAAGCCAGCCACCCAAGGTGAATCTCCTCAGTTTGAAATTTTTTTTAATTGAATTTTTATTAAGGAAAAAGGAGCCTGCTGAGAGAAATTAAAAGTAAGAAGAAATTTAAAATAAGGCGATCTAGCTCAACTATGTATATATAGCTCAACTATGCCTTTTATATTGGCAGATGTAATGGTTTACGTAAATTCCAAAGATAGACGATAAACGTTTGTACATGGTCTTTATTAAATGACGTGCGAATACACATACAGAGAAAATAAGGTAGCACAAGAACAACTAACTACGATAAATAAAAAATCGCGAAGAAAGAAAGAAAACGAGGACAATTAACAGCCAGTTTACAACTAACTACGACGAAGGTGAAAGATGGACTGCCTTTAGAAGTGAACCAAGAGTATAACTTTTCTGGAACGGAAGTTACAGCTATGGGTTTTTCGCCCCCGCCTGGTACCGAGCCATTGCCAAAGACTAGCTTTATTCCCAAGAGCCCCCCCCCCCCCCTGGACCACTCTCGTTGACACATAAATGGCCAAAAATAACTAAGAAATGAGACACCCGGAAAAGATTCTCGAATTGATGTTCTAAATGCTTTACAGATTCTCCCTCCTGTTTTAAGTTAAATTTCCCAAATTTGGCTTATCCCCTTCTAATTAAACCCTCAAACTCTAATTGAATTCAAAACATTCCCTTCCCAAATTATTCACTTCTCACCTACGAACATTTTACAGCATGAACTAGTAAACAATTACATAATACAAACACTACACAATACTTGCATAAGTAAAAACTTACATAGTATAGACGAACCATACTAACAACAGTAGTCGCAATCTGAATAGATTAACACTTCATTTTTCTCGGTATACTTTAAAATAGATTTGTTCCCCATACCCCTGAATTTGATGAATAAAAGGAAAGTTGGGATTATGTATAAACTTCGGATTAGGGCAAAATAAATGACCGAGAAAGGCTAATTAATCCTGAAAATACCAGCGACAAATAAATGAAATTGCATAAAAGTTATACTCTTGGTTCACTTCTAAAGGCAGTCCATCTTTCGCCTTCGTCGTAGCTAGTTGTTCTTGTGCTACCTTATTTTCTCTATGTGTATACTCACGTTATTTAATAAAGACCATGTACCAACGTTTATCGTCTATCTTTGGAATTTACGTAAACCATTACATCTGCCAATACAAAAAGAACATACAAATAAGGAACTAAAAGGAGGTTTACAGAGTGGTGACAGCAGAGGTTTACAGAGTGGTGGCAAGCGGTTAAAACTAGTGGAGCATATATCACTAGGGGAAAACCTCCAAGTGACATTTGAGTGACCGTTATAAGTACTTACGACATCTTACGCTAAATACTGGCAACATATTGAAGAGCTATTTCGCCCGCTACCAAAATTGTTGTGATATTGAGCTGTAAATACTGCAAAAGAGTGATTAATAAGACATCGAAACGTTACGAGCTATTGAACTTTCTTCTATCCTTAGCGCCTTCTTGAAAAACACCTTCTTTTAAATGAACATTTTTAAATAGGCTGTTACACAATGCCGAACATGGATTTCCTCGTGATAGCTTCTACCTAATAAATCAAATTTCTACAATTGAGAGTCTCCGGTTAATTTCTTCCTTCACTTAGTCATTCTACGTTTGGTGTTTTTTTTTACCTTATTATATACAGTCAACGTTGATTATATTAAAGTCAACCGTCAACGTCCAACCAATGTTTAACATTTTGAATTCGATAATCGAAAATTAATTATCAATTGTGACTCCATTTGATGCTAGTGTTTTAATTGAGACCAACTGCAATTGAATTTGGGACAGACTATCTTTCGTAAGTGATTTAACATGGCTAAACAACCCAAAAAATTTTATTAGACCCTTTTCGCTAGAAGTGAAGTTTATTGCCCAAAATCTAGCGTCTGTAATTAAAAAAATGGTGTTTAAAACCAATATTTAAATTTTAGAGTAATTGCTTTTTCAAATTTTGATATCAATATGTCAGTTATTATTTCTATATTTGATCCGGCGGAATCTGGATATAACAAAAAGGTTGCTTTTGATTTTGTAAAACAGTGGAGGACAAATGGCATATTTCCATTTCCTTTATTTGACTCCCCTCGGTTATAAATTTGTCAAGTTTAAAACGTGGATTACTTGTAGCATATGCCCCAGGCAAAATAGAAGCCAAAATGGTTGCAGAGTTTGTAGGCGTGGCTCAATTTAAGGATGAAACGGTATATCTATTCTATAGAAGAATGCAAGAGTTAGAAAGGTCATGTAGAGTGTCCTTAGAAGCCAGTAATGATGGTGTAGTCCTTGGAAGATTTACTCTTAATTTATTCAAGGAGGGGATCAGACCGTCCTACAAACGGTATTTGTTAGAGCATAGTGCAGAAATTTTTTTGTTTAGGTGATGCGTACAAGGTTGGAAAGGAATATGAACAGATAGTGGGGAAAGGAGACACGTCTTCCTTTTCCGATGAATTTCTTTCTGCGCTGACGAGGGTGAAATTTGGACTCAATGATAAGGGTTTTAATGCACTGCGAGATGGTACTGATGCCTCGCAGGGTGGTTTGGCTACCCATGGAAAGGGAGCTGGTTTTGAGGTCCCGTGGGATGGTACTGATGCCTCACGGGAAGGTTTTGTTGTTGCGAGATGGTACTGATGCCTCACAGGGCGGTTTGGCTACCCATGGAAAGGGAGCTGGTTTTGAGGTCCCGTGGGATGGTACTGATGCCTCTCGTGATTGGTTTTTTTGTGCACTGCGAGATAGTAATGATGCCTCGTAGGGCGGTTTGGCTACCCATGGAAAGGGAGCTGGTTTTGAGTTCCCGTGGGATGGTAATGATGCCTCACGGGATATTTTTTTGATGAACTGCGAGATTGTACTGATGCCTCGCAGGGTGGTTTGGCGTCCCATGTACAGGGAGCTTATTTTGCGTTCCCATGGGATGGTTCTGAGGCCTCTATGGATGGTTGTGTTTTACTGCGAAATGGTACTGGTGCCTCGCAGGGCGGTTTGGCTACCCATGGAAAGGGAGCTAGTTTTGAGTTCCCGTGGGATTGTAAAGATTGTTGCTAGGCTTACGCAAGTTAGATATAAGTGTATTTAGTGTTTATTACGTTAAGGGTATATTTTTGGTATTTAGTGCATGTTCCACTTAAAGGTTATAGTTGGTATGTGTTGTTTTAAGTACTTGTTTCTGCCTTCTTTTCTATTCAAGGTAGTGGATCACCATGACCAAAAACCTACCAGCCAATGAGAGGCTACTTTGAGGGTCATGGAACCAGAATTCTATGCTTGGACCTTGGAAGATAAGAAGGGGGAAAAGACAACTTGTGGACAGTTCAGCTTTGAGAACCAACAGTGACAAGTGGTTAGAGGGACACGGCTGGGAGAGTTCGAGCAACCTCCACCTTTCTATAATATACGGTGCGCTGGGAGAGTTTTACAATAACCTCCACATCAACTGCCATCTGAGAGTTCCAGTAACCTCCACTAGTCAACTATAGACGGCAAGCTTGGAGGGCGCATCAGCCACCTCAAAATCAACGATGCCAGCCGGTGCAAGTTGACTATAGCTCGGATTCTCTACGGCTTCAAGAAGACTGTTCACGAGTGTACTCTAGTATTGTATTTTGTTTATTAGTTTATTAAAGTAGTTTTAGCGACATCTTGAGTAGATACGAATCCTGCCTACCACGCTACCCAAGGTCTTGTCCTCGTGGAGGCTTGATCACCCCCCACTGGGGACCAATAAGAAGGTATTTCTTTAGAGAAATACACCATACTTCACATTGGTGGCAGCTACTCACGGTGTTGTTGACTACTCTTTAGAAACTCCTTTCTAATAATTCATTAAGCTGTCTCTATGTCCTAGCCTGAAATTTAAAACCATGCTGGCCGACTTAGAGGCCCATGTTAAAGACCTCGAAGCTAGGCTAGCAGATGCAGAGGCTCGTCTGACCTCGCAGAGAGTTAGTTCTGATATTTACCAACCAACTCCTCCTATGCCTGTTAATTATTCTATAGAACAATGTCCGCCAATTCCTATACTTTCGAATCCAGCCGATATTCATTCATGGATTTTAACTCTAAAACAAATACAAAAGAGTCAGTCGACGGGGGACACCTCAATGGTGTCTCAGGCTATCTGCTATACCAGGGGGGAGATTCAGAGATTTATGCATAATGTTGATCCGGACAGTATAGAAAATCTTTCAGACCTCGAAAGAACCCTTTAAAATAGCCTTTTGCCCAGAAAAAAGTGTAGGACAAAAACTACAAGAAATAGTTAGTAAAAAACAGAAAGAGAACGAATTAGTCTCTCAATTTTATTCTAGAATAGTTTTCCTCCTCCATGAAAAGTAACCTTCCTCCTCCATGAAAAGTATCAATATACTTCTCAATAACAAATATACAAATGTTTTGAGTAAACAACGGGAAAATGTCATGACTTACAGAATTTTCCCTAGGGTTTATGGGGTGTATTGGCATGCTCAAAGGAATTAGTGTCGGAATTCTTCCTTTTCTCGTTAATGTTCTTCGATGAAAATTACTTTTGCTCGCGAAAACAAATTAATACTCATTGTTGCTGTTATGGTTAGTGCCTTTAAGTTTTTTTCATTTCCTTTGCCATTTGATTTTTCATTTAGTTTTTTTTTTCAGATGATGAGCCTTTTAGTCGTTTACTGGTCTCCGCTCCACCCAAAGCAAACTACGATCAAATGCGAAACCTTTTTAATGCTTATCCAGGCTTACACTCTTTCTATGTTAAGACTGACAACTTTAAATCACAAAGTGTAAGTTTTCTTCATTATACTTATTCTTTATTCTTTATTTGTATGTAAAATCAAAAATATGTAAGTTTGTAAGCGCTGCTAAGTTCTTTGCGGCATTTAAATTTCTTAAGAAACAATTTGACCCATGAACTTCCTTATTACTCTTGAAAATTTTAGCATTTCCAGAAATAATCCGTGTAAAGTTACAGTGATTTTTTTTATGGTGAAATGGTAGTCAGGGCTGTCAGGGTAAAAATAGGGCAGTCACCGGCTCCATAGCTCCCATGCTACTTTTGTTTTATCCCCCTTTATATGGATAATTTTGATAAAGTTTGTTTTAAGTAACACAGGAGAGGCAATGGAAGAAAAGAGAATCAAATGAGGAGGAAAGACTTTCCTGGACTTAGTTTATGCTGATAATTTAAGTATCCTAGATGATAGTGTGAGCAAAATGAATGAACTTTAAGTTGTTTTGCGAGTTAAGGGTGCTAAAATAGGTTTGAAAATTAATGTTAAGAAGACTAAGTCGCTAAGGCTAGGAATAAGAGAAGATGAAAAACTGTTTTTAGGTCACAAAAAGATTGATCAGATGGACAGTTTCACTTACCTTGGTAGTATTAATGGTAAAGACGGTTGGAACAGTGAAGATTTCAAAAGTGGAATAGCTAAGGCTCAGGCTGTTATTTTTCACTGTTATTAAAAAGTTTGGAAGAATAGAGGATATGTCTGCAAACCAAGATTAGAATATGGGAAGCTACAGTGACGACTATGGTCAAATATAGCTCTGAAGCATGGGCACTCCCAAAAAGGGATGAAGATTTGCTAGATGTTTTCCAGAGAAATTGCCTTCGGATTGTTTTGGGTACCCGGCTGACTGTCCGTGTTTCAAACAGGAGGCAGTGCGAAATGTGTGGTTCAATCCTGCGTTCTAGGGCTATAATGAGAGAAAGGTTGAGATGGCAAGGGTAAGTTCTGTGGGTGAAAGATTGCCAAAGATTGTCCTTTTTGCCAAACCTTTAGTGCTAAAAGGAAAATAAGTCGTTCGCGTTTGGGGCGATAGGGTGTCATAATAAAGATCTGAGGGAAATGGGAACTTCCTGGGAGGGTGTAAAGAGAAAGGGTTTGAATAGATTGGGCTGAAGGAAGAGCATGCACAGCTGTGTTGGCCTTAAGTGGCTTGGTACTGCTGTAGAAGGTATAATCAACAAAAGTTTCGAATTTTGTATTTTTTTTGTCAGAAGCAATATTACGCATGTGGGTTAATTATTTTCTGTTATTTTTTTCTTTGTTTTTCTCATGGGTGATCGAACACTGATCCTAGGAGATTGAGACAGGGATCATTTTGTCGGATATAAAAATTTGTGGTACCCCTTTTTAAGTTACCAAAAATATAATAGGGCACGTAGCCAACCTGACCCCTCCCACGCCTCTTTTTTCCAAATACATCTGATCAAAATTTTGAGACATCCATCTTTCTCAGCATAACCAAAATATCTAATAACTCTGTCTTTGAGGATGAGGTGACCCCCATAGCTTGGGGGAAACGCTCCACCACTTTGGGGGAAACGCTTTGCTCATTGTTTACATACAGTATTGGCTATTGAGAAGTATGAATATATTTTTCCATGGAAAAATCTTTTCATGGAGGAATTTTGCATGGGGGAAGGGAATTTTCCATCGATGGGGAGTCGGATTTCCTGGCATAATTTAAAAAAACAATTAGAAATTAAATAAAAAAGTAAGTTTTTTTTTATTTAAAATTAATGAGCATGTTTTTTCTCTAAAAATATTTAAGCTAGTGTCATTTTAGGACTTCAAAAAAGCTTATTATCCTAGTTAAACATCCCTTGTGGTTCAGGAGTCATTCTTAAATAATTGGGACAGCAAATCAAACTTGAGCGTAAAGAGTTAAGCTCTTAGAAAGGGCCAACCCCCTTAGTATTCGTAGTAATTTCTGCTAGTTTTAAGTTTTAATTAATTGAAAAAGAGTCAAAATTATTTTATTTTTTTTCTCTAAACAAATGTTTTTCTTCCCTTTTCAGAATCAAAGAGTGATGTTTGTTGCAGTGTATGATTATCTTCTGTCAGCAACATTGGCCAAACAACACTGGCATAGATTTGACTGCAAAGTGTTTAATCAACCTGGCGAGCGACTGATAGTCGAGCATGATCGTGAAGCATGATAGTCGTATTTTAAATTTCAGATTTAAATTTAATCTACCTTTTAAGCTATTTATGGACCCACCAAAATTTTATAATAAATGACCGTTCCGTAAAGATGTGTTTGCAAGTGTTTCCAAAAGCTCAAATCATCCAACATTTCACGTATTCTCCTCAAGATTTGTCTAGGCAACTATTTAGAGCTGGACAGACTCTGGCTGAGCAGTACTAATGCATTATATGGTACTCACGAAAGAAGTCAAGCTTTGTTAATTCAAATAAAATAAAATATGAAGAAAAT
Organism: Artemia sp. Qi Xiang Cuo; assembly: GCF_049724085.1. NCBI lineage: Eukaryota > Metazoa > Arthropoda > Branchiopoda > Anostraca > Artemiidae > Artemia > Artemia sp. Qi Xiang Cuo. The sequence goes on along the minus strand of NC_142800.1, from coordinate 5,379,081 downwards.
ATAATAGTTTAGAAAAAAAAATTAGGCTATATATTTGCACATTAGGGGTAGGGTGGGGGTAAGGCATAGCATATATTAAATACTTAACCTAACCTAGGTACCTTTCCCCCCTCTTAAACCCCAAAAACAATATTTTAAGTATTGTAAACGCAATGAGTAACCATATTTTGCGATCCATTTATCTATTGCAAATACCCGTTTGACTGACTGGTTTCCTTCAATATTTCCCTTTAAAGTATATAGCGATGAGTACAATATAATGCATAAGTACCGGCTGAGCTTACAGTCCCGCTATTGACCCCTGTCTCAACCCAAATAACAGCAACACGAAGACTATTACTCTTACAGAACAGGATACAGACGATTGGCATTTGCTTAGAAAAGGCGAGGCCTTTTTGCAGGGGTATCAATTTTACATTGGAAGGGGGGCAAATTTACCTTTTTTAAAAGAAAACTATCGAAATAGGAGAACTTTTTCAAAATCAGGGAGGGGAGACTTTTAGTAGTGTTTACCTTATGAAAATATTAAAAGAGAATGTCAGCGATGTTTTCATAATGTGGGGAGAGGGTTAATTTTCTTATTAAAATACTAGAAATTTTTTTCATAATATAGTGAGGATGTGGAATCGTAAGCTTAACTTTAAAGGAAATATAAAAATAATAATAAAACTATAAATAGAATTAAGGACATCCTAGACGGTCAATCATTTTTATAAAGTGCCTCTGTAAATCGATTGACATGTGCTTCAATCGACTTGAAAATCAACCCTTCAATCTTGACCAAAGTTAATCTCACGGCCAGATTTTTAGTTTCAGTTCAGAGCCGGGCAGTGATGCCAAACGTGATACAATTGTACCATTTTGGTACATTTCATCTCTACTGGTACAATTTAGTACAATCCCATAAAATATGGTACATTTTACAAAATTAGGGTACAATGTGGTACAATTCAGTATTTTTGTACCTAGGTCTGTATTCTTTGATCTACAAACATTTTATTTCACTCTGATCTGTTCGGCATAGTCAAGATGAGAGACAGACAAGCAGTCATCCTTTTTCCGTAAACAGAAACTTAACTTCCGGTGTCCAAAGGTCAACAAAAACATCTTTCTGTGTATCAACATCAAGTCTTACCGATTGAAAATGAAGCTATAATGACACTTGGATTCGTGATGGTTGAGAATCTAGTTGAATAAAAACAAAAGCCAGCCACCCAAGGTGAATCTCCTCAGTTTGAAATTTTTTTTAATTGAATTTTTATTAAGGAAAAAGGAGCCTGCTGAGAGAAATTAAAAGTAAGAAGAAATTTAAAATAAGGCGATCTAGCTCAACTATGTATATATAGCTCAACTATGCCTTTTATATTGGCAGATGTAATGGTTTACGTAAATTCCAAAGATAGACGATAAACGTTTGTACATGGTCTTTATTAAATGACGTGCGAATACACATACAGAGAAAATAAGGTAGCACAAGAACAACTAACTACGATAAATAAAAAATCGCGAAGAAAGAAAGAAAACGAGGACAATTAACAGCCAGTGAAAAAATTGAAAAATTATGCAAATATTTCAGTCAAGACCTCCGCTTGACCGTCCTCAGTGCAGAATAAAACTGATAAAAATATAAAAAGCAAACCTTAAAATAAAAACACCAAACTAAAATTGGATTTAATTCCGCCTTGGCGCAACATGTGTACGAGAATCCACACCATTTCATTTTGTTTGACGAGGCCTCTATCGTTGCCCCCGTTAAAGGTCTCACGCAAGTTTTCAGGGAGGCAGTTGAAATAAAAAAGCACATTCACCAAAAGGTATCTCTCAATAGAGACACTGGAGGAATTTTTCTAAGTCCCATTTATGACAAAATTATTAATTCTGATCATTTTTACATACATCCACAAAGTTATATTGTGCAATCGAATAGAGTCTCCGATTATAATCAAACTGGAAAGCGATCAGACTTTAAAATTGCTTTACGCAAAATAAAATTCTGAAATGCCATTTAGACTTGTGTTTTTCATTCAGTTACCCTTTCACCGTTACTAGGAAAGGGTCGTCCAATTTTAGTTTGGTGTTTTTATTTTAAGGTTTGGTTTTTATATTTTTATCAGTTTTATTATGCACTGAGGATGGTCAAGAGGAGGTCTTGACCGAAATATTTGCCTAGTTTTTAATTTTTTCACTGGCTGTTAATTGTCCTCGTTTTCTTTCATTCTTCCCGAGTTTTTATTTATCATGAGTAGCTAGTGTGGTCTCAGAAATTATTTACAACTAACTACGACGAAGGTGAAAGATGGACTGCCTTTAGAAGTGAACCAAGAGTATAACTTTTCTGGAACGGAAGTTACAGCTATTGGTTGTTCGACCACGCCTGGGAACGAGCCCTTTCCCAAGACTAGCTTTAGTCCCAAGAGCCCCCCCCTGGACCACTCTCGTTGACACATAAATGACCAAATAACTAAGAAATGAGACACCCGGAAAAGATTCTCGAATTGATGTTCTAAATGCTTTACAGATTCTCCCTCCTGTTTTAAGTTAAATTTCCCAAATTTGGCTTATCCCCTTCTAATTAAACCCTCAAACTCTAATTGAATTCAAAACATTCCCTTCCCAAATTATTCACTTCTCACCTACTAACATTCTACAGCATGAACTAGTAAACAATTACATAATACAAACACTACACAATACTTGCATAAGTAAAAACTTACATAGTATAGACGAACCATACTAACAACAGTAGTCGCAATCTGAATAGATTAACACTTCATTTTTCTCGGTATACTTTAAAATAGATTTGTTCCCCATACCCCTGAATTTGATGAATAAAAGGAAAGTTGGGATTATGTATAAACTTCGGATTAGGGCAAAATAAATGACCGAGAAAGGCTAATTAATCCTGAAAATACCAGCGACAAATAAATGAAATTGCATAAAAGTTATACTCTTGGTTCACTTCT